>NW_027144268.1:0-39608 GCF_026170545.1 Melanerpes formicivorus | reverse complement strand
ATTTGCCATCTGATCTAACTTCTGGAGGCAGTCAAAATGATCCTTAGAATTCTTCCCTACCTTATTCCTGTGCTGAGATACAGGCTGCTCCAACCTGCTGTAAAATGCTTGATTTCGAGAGTGAGCGAAACTAATGAAAACATTGTTGGTGTAAAACCTAAAGGGAAAGACCTAGCACCAAATCCAATTTGCCATCTGATCTAACTTCTGGAGGCAGTCAAAATGAGTATTTGAATTCTTCCCTACCTTATTCCTGTGCTGAGATACAGGCTGCTCCAACCTGCTGTAAAATGCTTGATTTCGAGAGTGAGCGAAACTAATGAAAAACATTGTTGGGGTAAAACCTAAAGGGAAAGACCTAGCACCAAATCCAATTTGCCATCTGATCTAACTTCTGGAGGCAGTCAAAATGAGTATTTGAATTCTTCCCTACCTTATTCCTGTGCTGAGATACAGGCTGCTCCAACCTGCTGTAAAATGCTTGATTTCGAGAGTGAGCGAAACTAATGAAAACATTGTTGGGGTAAAACCTAAAGGGAAAGACCTAGCACCAAATCCAATTTGCCATCTGATCTAACTTCTGGAGGCAGTCAAAATGATCCTTAGAATTCTTCCCTACCTTATTCCTGTGCTGAGATACAGGCTGCTCCAACCTGCTGTAAAATGCTTGATTTCAAGAGTGAGCGAAACTAATGAAAACATTGTTGGGGTAAAACCTAAAGGGAAAGACCTAGCACCAAATCCCAATTTGCCATCTGATCTAACTTCTGGAGGCAGTCAAAATGAGTATTTGAATTCTTCCCTACCTTATTCCTGTGCTGAGATACAGGCTGCTCCAACCTGCTGTAAAATGCTTGATTTCGAGAGTGAGCGAAAACTAATGAAAACATTGTTGGGGTAAAACCTAAAGGGAAAGACCTAGCACCAAATCCAATTTGCCATCTGATCTAACTTCTGGAGGCAGTCAAAATGATCCTTAGAATTCTTCCCTACCTTATTCCTGTGCTGAGATACAGGCTGCTCCAACCTGCTGTAAAATGCTTGATTTCGAGAGTGAGCGAAACTAATGAAAACATTGTTGGGGTAAAACCTAAAGGGAAAGACCTAGCACCAAATCCAATTTGCCATCTGATCTAACTTCTGGAGGCAGTCAAAATGATCCTTAGAATTCTTCCCTACCTTATTCCTGTGCTGAGATACAGGCTGCTCCAACCTGCTGTAAAATGCTTGATTTCGAGAGTGAGCGAAACTAATGAAAACATTGTTGGGGTAAAACCTAAAGGGAAAGACCTAGCACCAAATCCAATTTGCCATCTGATCTAACTTCTGGAGGCAGTCAAAATGAGTATTTGAATTTCTTCCCTACCTTATTCCTGTGCTGAGATACAGGCTGCTCCAACCTGCTGTAAAATGCTTGATTTCGAGAGTGAGCGAAACTAATGAAAACATTGTTGGGGTAAAACCTAAAGGGAAAGACCTAGCACCAAATCCAATTTGCCATCTGATCTAACTTCTGGAGGCAGTCAAAATGATCCTTAGAATTCTTCCCTACCTTATTCCTGTGCTGAGATACAGGCTGCTCCAACCTGCTGTAAAATGCTTGATTTCGAGAGTGAGCGAAACTAATGAAAACATTGTTGGGGTAAAACCTAAAGGGAAAGACCTAGCACCAAATCCAATTTGCCATCTGATCTAACTTCTGGAGGCAGTCAAAATGAGTATTTGAATTCTTCCCTACCTTATTCCTGTGCTGAGATACAGGCTGCTCCAACCTGCTGTAAAATGCTTGATTTCGAGAGTGAGCGAAACTAATGAAAACATTGTTGGGGTAAAACCTAAAGGGAAAGACCTAGCACCAAATCCAATTTGCCATCTGATCTAACTTCTGGAGGCAGTCAAAATGATCCTTAGAATTCTTCCCTACCTTATTCCTGTGCTGAGATACAGGCTGCTCCAACCTGCTGTAAAATGCTTGATTTCGAGAGTGAGCGAAACTAATGAAAACATTGTTGGGGTAAAACCTAAAGGGAAAGACCTAGCACCAAATCCAATTTGCCATCTGATCTAACTTCTGGAGGCAGTCAAAATGATCCTTAGAATTCTTCCCTACCTTATTCCTGTGCTGAGATACAGGCTGCTCCAACCTGCTGTAAAATGCTTGATTTCGAGAGTGAGCGAAACTAATGAAAACATTGTTTGGGGTAAAACCTAAAGGGAAAGACCTAGCACCAAATCCAATTTGCCATCTGATCTAACTTCTGGAGGCAGTCAAAATGATCCTTAGAATTCTTCCCTACCTTATTCCTGTGCTGAGATACAGGCTGCTCCAACCTGCTGTAAAATGCTTGATTTCGAGAGTGAGCGAAACTAATGAAAACATTGTTGGGGTAAAACCTAAAGGGAAAGACCTAGCACCAAATCCAATTTGCCATCTGATCTAACTTCTGGAGGCAGTCAAAATGATCCTTAGAATTCTTCCCTACCTTATTCCTGTGCTGAGATACAGGCTGCTCCAACCTGCTGTAAAATGCTTGATTTCGAGAGTGAGCGAAACTAATGAAAACATTGTTGGGGTAAAACCTAAAGGGAAAGACCTAGCACCAAATCCAATTTGCCATCTGATCTAACTTCTGGAGGCAGTCAAAATGAGTTATTTGAATTCTTCCCTACCTTATTCCTGTGCTGAGATACAGGCTGCTCCAACCTGCTGTAAAATGCTTGATTTCGAGAGTGAGCGAAACTAATGAAAACATTGTTGGGGTAAAACCTAAAGGGAAAGACCTAGCACCAAATCCAATTTGCCATCTGATCTAACTTCTGGAGGCAGTCAAAATGAGTATTTGAATTCTTCCCTACCTTATTCCTGTGCTGAGATACAGGCTGCTCCAACCTGCTGTAAAATGCTTGATTTCGAGAGTGAGCGAAAACTAATGAAAACATTGTTGGGGTAAAACCTAAAGGGAAAGACCTAGCACCAAATCCAATTTGCCATCTGATCTAACTTCTGGAGGCAGTCAAAATGATCCTTAGAATTCTTCCCTACCTTATTCCTGTGCTGAGATACAGGCTGCTCCAACCTGCTGTAAAATGCTTGATTTCGAGAGTGAGCGAAACTAATGAAAACATTGTTGGGGTAAAACCTAAAGGGAAAGACCTAGCACCAAATCCAATTTGCCATCTGATCTAACTTCTGGAGGCAGTCAAAATGATCCTTAGAATTCTTCCCTACCTTATTCCTGTGCTGAGATACAGGCTGCTCCAACCTGCTGTAAAATGCTTGATTTCGAGAGTGAGCGAAACTAATGAAAACATTGTTGGGGTAAAACCTAAAGGGAAAGACCTAGCACCAAATCCAATTTGCCATCTGATCTAACTTCTGGAGGCAGTCAAAATGATCCTTAGAATTCTTCCCTACCTTATTCCTGTGCTGAGATACAGGCTGCTCCAACCTGCTGTAAAATGCTTGATTTCGAGAGTGAGCGAAACTAATGAAAACATTGTTGGGGTAAAACCTAAAGGGAAAGACCTAGCACCAAATCCAATTTGCCATCTGATCTAACTTCTGGAGGCAGTCAAAATGAGTATTTGAATTCTTCCCTACCTTATTCCTGTGCTGAGATACAGGCTGCTCCAACCTGCTGTAAAATGCTTGATTTCGAGAGTGAGCGAAACTAATGAAAACATTGTTGGGGTAAAACCTAAAGGGAAAGACCTAGCACCAAATCCAATTTGCCATCTGATCTAACTTCTGGAGGCAGTCAAAATGATCCTTAGAATTCTTCCCTACCTTATTCCTGTGCTGAGATACAGGCTGCTCCAACCTGCTGTAAAATGCTTGATTTCGAGAGTGAGCGAAACTAATGAAAACATTGTTGGGGTAAAACCTAAAGGGAAAGACCTAGCACCAAATCCAATTTGCCATCTGATCTAACTTCTGGAGGCAGTCAAAATGATCCTTAGAATTCTTCCCTACCTTATTCCTGTGCTGAGATACAGGCTGCTCCAACCTGCTGTAAAATGCTTGATTTCGAGAGTGAGCGAAACTAATGAAAACATTGTTGGGGTAAAACCTAAAGGGAAAGACCTAGCACCAAATCCAATTTGCCATCTGATCTAACTTCTGGAGGCAGTCAAAATGATCCTTAGAATTCTTCCCTACCTTATTCCTGTGCTGAGATACAGGCTGCTCCAACCTGCTGTAAAATGCTTGATTTCGAGAGTGAGCGAAACTAATGAAAACATTGTTGGGGTAAAACCTAAAGGGAAAGACCTAGCACCAAATCCAATTTGCCATCTGATCTAACTTCTGGAGGCAGTCAAAATGATCCTTAGAATTCTTCCCTACCTTATTCCTGTGCTGAGATACAGGCTGCTCCAACCTGCTGTAAAATGCTTGATTTCGAGAGTGAGCGAAACTAATGAAAACATTGTTGGGGTAAAACCTAAAGGGAAAGACCTAGCACCACATCCAATTTGACATCTGATCTAACTTCTGGAGGCAGTCAAAATGATCCTTAGAATTCTTCCCTACCTTATTCCTGTGCTGAGATACAGGCTGCTCCAACCTGCTGTAAAATGCTTGATTTCGAGAGTGAGCGAAACTAATGAAAACATTGTTGGGGTAAAACCTAAAGGGAAAGACCTAGCACCAAATCCAATTTGCCATCTGATCTAACTTCTGGAGGCAGTCAAAATGATCCTTAGAATTCTTCCCTACCTTATTCCTGTGCTGAGATACAGGCTGCTCCAACCTGCTGTAAAATGCTTGATTTCGAGAGTGAGCGAAACTAATGAAAACATTGTTGGGGTAAAACCTAAAGGGAAAGACCTAGCACCAAATCCAATTTGCCATCTGATCTAACTTCTGGAGGCAGTCAAAATGATCCTTAGAATTCTTCCCTACCTTATTCCTGTGCTGAGATACAGGCTGCTCCAACCTGCTGTAAAATGCTTGATTTCGAGAGTGAGCGAAACTAATGAAAACATTGTTGGGGTAAAACCTAAAGGGAAAGACCTAGCACCAAATCCAATTTGCCATCTGATCTAACTTCTGGAGGCAGTCAAAATGAGTATTTGAATTCTTCCCTACCTTATTCCTGTGCTGAGATACAGGCTGCTCCAACCTGCTGTAAAATGCTTGATTTCGAGAGTGAGCGAAACTAATGAAAACATTGTTGGGGTAAAACCTAAAGGGAAAGACCTAGCACCAAATCCAATTTGCCATCTGATCTAACTTCTGGAGGCAGTCAAAATGAGTAATTTGAATTCTTCCCTACCTTATTCCTGTGCTGAGATACAGGCTGCTCCAACCTGCTGTAAAATGCTTGATTTCGAGAGTGAGCGAAACTAATGAAAACATTGTTGGGGTAAAACCTAAAGGGAAAGACCTAGCACCAAATCCAATTTGCCATCTGATCTAACTTCTGGAGGCAGTCAAAATGATCCTTAGAATTCTTCCCTACCTTATTCCTGTGCTGAGATACAGGCTGCTCCAACCTGCTGTAAAATGCTTGATTTCGAGAGTGAGCGAAAACTAATGAAAACATTGTTGGGTAAAACCTAAAGGGAAAGACCTAGCACCAAATCCAATTTGCCATCTGATCTAACTTCTGGAGGCAGTCAAAATGAGTATTTGAATTCTTCCCTACCTTATTCCTGTGCTGAGATACAGGCTGCTCCAACCTGCTGTAAAATGCTTGATTTCGAGAGTGAGCGAAACTAATGAAAACATTGTTGGGGTAAAACCTAAAGGGAAAGACCTAGCACCAAATCCAATTTGCCATCTGATCTAACTTCTGGAGGCAGTCAAAATGATCCTTAGAATTCTTCCCTACCTTATTCCTGTGCTGAGATACAGGCTGCTCCAACCTGCTGTAAAATGCTTGATTTCGAGAGTGAGCGAAACTAATGAAAACATTGTTGGGGTAAAACCTAAAGGGAAAGACCTAGCACCAAATCCAATTTGCCATCTGATCTAACTTCTGGAGGCAGTCAAAATGAGTATTTGAATTCTTCCCTACCTTATTCCTGTGCTGAGATACAGGCTGCTCCAACCTGCTGTAAAATGCTTGATTTTGAGAGTGAGCGAAACTAATGAAAACATTGTTGGGGTAAAACCTAAAGGGAAAGACCTAGCACCAAATCCAATTTGCCATCTGATCTAACTTCTGGAGGCAGTCAAAATGAGTATTTGAATTCTTCCCTACCTTATTCCTGTGCTGAGATACAGGCTGCTCCAACCTGCTGTAAAATGCTTGATTTCGAGAGTGAGCGAAACTAATGAAAACATTGTTGGGGTAAAACCTAAAGGGAAAGACCTAGCACCAAATCCAATTTGCCATCTGATCTAACTTCTGGAGGCAGTCAAAATGATCCTTAGAATTCTTCCCTACCTTATTCCTGTGCTGAGATACAGGCTGCTCCAACCTGCTGTAAAATGCTTGATTTCGAGAGTGAGCGAAACTAATGAAAACATTGTTGGGGTAAAACCTAAAGGGAAAGACCTAGCACCAAATCCAATTTGCCATCTGATCTAACTTCTGGAGGCAGTCAAAATGAGTATTTGAATTCTTCCCTACCTTATTCCTGTGCTGAGATACAGGCTGCTCCAACCTGCTGTAAAATGCTTGATTTCGAGAGTGAGCGAAACTAATGAAAACATTGTTGGGGTAAAACCCTAAAGGGAAAGACCTAGCACCAAATCCAATTTGCCATCTGATCTAACTTCTGGAGGCAGTCAAAATGATCCTTAGAATTCTTCCCTACCTTATTCCTGTGCTGAGATACAGGCTGCTCCAACCTGCTGTAAAATGCTTGATTTCGAGAGTGAGCGAAACTAATGAAAACATTGTTGGGGTAAAACCTAAAGGGAAAGACCTAGCACCAAATCCAATTTGCCATCTGATCTAACTTCTGGAGGCAGTCAAAATGAGTATTTGAATTCTTCCCTACCTTATTCCTGTGCTGAGATACAGGCTGCTCCAACCTGCTGTAAAATGCTTGATTTCGAGAGTGAGCGAAACTAATGAAAACATTGTTGGGGTAAAACCTAAAGGGAAAGACCTAGCACCAAATCCAATTTGCCATCTGATCTAACTTCTGGAGGCAGTCAAAATGATCCTTAGAATTCTTCCCTACCTTATTCCTGTGCTGAGATACAGGCTGCTCCAACCTGCTGTAAAATGCTTGATTTCGAGAGTGAGCGAAACTAATGAAAACATTGTTGGGGTAAAACCTAAAGGGAAAGACCTAGCACCAAATCCAATTTGCCATCTGATCTAACTTCTGGAGGCAGTCAAAATGAGTATTTGAATTCTTCCCTACCTTATTCCTGTGCTGAGATACAGGCTGCTCCAACCTGCTGTAAAATGCTTGATTTCCGAGAGTGAGCGAAACTAATGAAAACATTGTTGGGGGTAAAACCTAAAGGGAAAGACCTAGCACCAAATCCAATTTGCCATCTGATCTAACTTCTGGAGGCAGTCAAAATGATCCTTAGAATTCTTCCCTACCTTATTCCTGTGCTGAGATACAGGCTGCTCCAACCTGCTGTAAAATGCTTGATTTCGAGAGTGAGCGAAACTAATGAAAACATTGTTGGGGTAAAACCTAAAGGGAAAGACCTAGCACCAAATCCAATTTGCCATCTGATCTAACTTCTGGAGGCAGTCAAAATGAGTATTTGAATTCTTCCCTACCTTATTCCTGTGCTGAGATACAGGCTGCTCCAACCTGCTGTAAAATGCTTGATTTTGAGAGTGAGCGAAACTAATGAAAACATTGTTGGGGTAAAACCTAAAGGGAAAGACCTAGCACCAAATCCAATTTGCCATCTGATCTAACTTCTGGAGGCAGTCAAAATGAGTATTTGAATTCTTCCCTACCTTATTCCTGTGCTGAGATACAGGCTGCTCCAACCTGCTGTAAAATGCTTGATTTCGGAGAGTGAGCGAAACTAATGAAAACATTGTTGGGGTAAAACCTAAAGGGAAAGACCTAGCACCAAATCCAATTTGCCATCTGATCTAACTTCTGGAGGCAGTCAAAATGATCCTTAGAATTCTTCCCTACCTTATTCCTGTGCTGAGATACAGGCTGCTCCAACCTGCTGTAAAATGCTTGATTTCGAGAGTGAGCGAAACTAATGAAAACATTGTTGGGGTAAAACCTAAAGGGAAAGACCTAGCACCAAATCCAATTTGCCATCTGATCTAACTTCTGGAGGCAGTCAAAATGAGTATTTGAATTCTTCCCTACCTTATTCCTGTGCTGAGATACAGGCTGCTCCAACCTGCTGTAAAATGCTTGATTTCGAGAGTGAGCGAAACTAATGAAAACATTGTTGGGGTAAAACCTAAAGGGAAAGACCTAGCACCAAATCCAATTTGCCATCTGATCTAACTTCTGGAGGCAGTCAAAATGATCCTTAGAATTCTTCCCTACCTTATTCCTGTGCTGAGATACAGGCTGCTCCAACCTGCTGTAAAATGCTTGATTTCGAGAGTGAGCGAAACTAATGAAAACATTGTTGGGGTAAAACCTAAAGGGAAAGACCTAGCACCAAATCCAATTTGCCATCTGATCTAACTTCTGGAGGCAGTCAAAATGATCCTTAGAATTCTTCCCTACCTTATTCCTGTGCTGAGATACAGGCTGCTCCAACCTGCTGTAAAATGCTTGATTTCGAGAGTGAGCGAAACTAATGAAAACATTGTTGGGGTAAAACCTAAAGGGAAAGACCTAGCACCAAATCCAATTTGCCATCTGATCTAACTTCTGGAGGCAGTCAAAATGAGTATTTGAATTCTTCCCTACCTTATTCCTGTGCTGAGATACAGGCTGCTCCAACCTGCTGTAAAATGCTTGATTTCGAGAGTGAGCGAAACTAATGAAAACATTGTTGGGGTAAAACCTAAAGGGAAAGACCTAGCACCAAATCCAATTTGCCATCTGATCTAACTTCTGGAGGCAGTCAAAATGATCCTTAGAATTCTTCCCTACCTTATTCCTGTGCTGAGATACAGGCTGCTCCAACCTGCTGTAAAATGCTTGATTTCAAGAGTGAGCGAAACTAATGAAAACATTGTTGGGGTAAAACCTAAAGGGAAAGACCTAGCACCAAATCCAATTTGCCATCTGATCTAACTTCTGGAGGCAGTCAAAATGAGTATTTGAATTCTTCCCTACCTTATTCCTGTGCTGAGATACAGGCTGCTCCAACCTGCTGTAAAATGCTTGATTTCGAGAGTGAGCGAAACTAATGAAAACATTGTTGGGGTAAAACCTAAAGGGAAAGACCTAGCACCAAATCCAATTTGCCATCTGATCTAACTTCTGGAGGCAGTCAAAATGAGTATTTGAATTCTTCCCTACCTTATTCCTGTGCTGAGATACAGGCTGCTCCAACCTGCTGTAAAATGCTTGATTTCGAGAGTGAGCGAAACTAATGAAAACATTGTTGGGGTAAAACCTAAAGGGAAAGACCTAGCACCCAAATCCAATTTGCCATCTGATCTAACTTCTGGAGGCAGTCAAAATGAGTATTTGAATTCTTCCCTACCTTATTCCTGTGCTGAGATACAGGCTGCTCCAACCTGCTGTAAAATGCTTGATTTCGAGAGTGAGCGAAACTAATGAAAACATTGTTGGGGTAAAACCTAAAGGGAAAGACCTAGCACCAAATCCAATTTGCCATCTGATCTAACTTCTGGAGGCAGTCAAAATGATCCTTAGAATTCTTCCCTACCTTATTCCTGTGCTGAGATACAGGCTGCTCCAACCTGCTGTAAAATGCTTGATTTCGAGAGTGAGCGAAACTAATGAAAACATTGTTGGGGTAAAACCTAAAGGGAAAGACCTAGCACCAAATCCAATTTGCCATCTGATCTAACTTCTGGAGGCAGTCAAAATGATCCTTAGAATTCTTCCCTACCTTATTCCTGTGCTGAGATACAGGCTGCTCCAACCTGCTGTAAAATGCTTGATTTCGAGAGTGAGCGAAACTAATGAAAACATTGTTGGGGTAAAACCTAAAGGGAAAGACCTAGCACCAAATCCAATTTGCCATCTGATCTAACTTCTGGAGGCAGTCAAAATGATCCTTAGAATTCTTCCCTACCTTATTCCTGTGCTGAGATACAGGCTGCTCCAACCTGCTGTAAAATGCTTGATTTCGAGAGTGAGCGAAACTAATGAAAACATTGTTGGGGTAAAACCTAAAGGGAAAGACCTAGCACCAAATCCAATTTGCCATCTGATCTAACTTCTGGAGGCAGTCAAAATGATCCTTAGAATTCTTCCCTACCTTATTCCTGTGCTGAGATACAGGCTGCTCCAACCTGCTGTAAAATGCTTGATTTCGAGAGTGAGCGAAACTAATGAAAACATTGTTGGGGTAAAACCTAAAGGGAAAGACCTAGCACCAAATCCAATTTGCCATCTGATCTAACTTCTGGAGGCAGTCAAAATGATCCTTAGAATTCTTCCCTACCTTATTCCTGTGCTGAGATACAGGCTGCTCCAACCTGCTGTAAAATGCTTGATTTCGAGAGTGAGCGAAACTAATGAAAACATTGTTGGGGTAAAACCTAAAGGGAAAGACCTAGCACCAAATCCAATTTGCCATCTGATCTAACTTCTGGAGGCAGTCAAAATGATCCTTAGAATTCTTCCCTACCTTATTCCTGTGCTGAGATACAGGCTGCTCCAACCTGCTGTAAAATGCTTGATTTCGAGAGTGAGCGAAACTAATGAAAACATTGTTGGGGTAAAACCTAAAGGGAAAGACCTAGCACCAAATCCAATTTGCCATCTGATCTAACTTCTGGAGGCAGTCAAAATGATCCTTAGAATTCTTCCCTACCTTATTCCTGTGCTGAGATACAGGCTGCTCCAACCTGCTGTAAAATGCTTGATTTCGAGAGTGAGCGAAACTAATGAAAACATTGTTGGGGTAAAACCTAAAGGGAAAGACCTAGCACCAAATCCAATTTGCCATCTGATCTAACTTCTGGAGGCAGTCAAAATGATCCTTAGAATTCTTCCCTACCTTATTCCTGTGCTGAGATACAGGCTGCTCCAACCTGCTGTAAAATGCTTGATTTCGAGAGTGAGCGAAACTAATGAAAACATTGTTGGTGTAAAACCTAAAGGGAAAGACCTAGCACCAAATCCAATTTGCCATCTGATCTAACTTCTGGAGGCAGTCAAAATGAGTATTTGAATTCTTCCCTACCTTATTCCTGTGCTGAGATACAGGCTGCTCCAACCTGCTGTAAAATGCTTGATTTCGAGAGTGAGCGAAACTAATGAAAACATTGTTGGGGTAAAACCTAAAGGGAAAGACCTAGCACCAAATCCAATTTGCCATCTGATCTAACTTCTGGAGGCAGTCAAAATGAGTATTTGAATTCTTCCCTACCTTATTCCTGTGCTGAGATACAGGCTGCTCCAACCTGCTGTAAAATGCTTGATTTCGAGAGTGAGCGAAACTAATGAAAACATTGTTGGGGTAAAACCTAAAGGGAAAGACCTAGCACCAAATCCAATTTGCCATCTGATCTAACTTCTGGAGGCAGTCAAAATGAGTATTTGAATTCTTCCCTACCTTATTCCTGTGCTGAGATACAGGCTGCTCCAACCTGCTGTAAAATGCTTGATTTCAAGAGTGAGCGAAACTAATGAAAACATTGTTGGGGTAAAACCTAAAGGGAAAGACCTAGCACCAAATCCAATTTGCCATCTGATCTAACTTCTGGAGGCAGTCAAAATGAGTATTTGAATTCTTCCCTACCTTATTCCTGTGCTGAGATACAGGCTGCTCCAACCTGCTGTAAAATGCTTGATTTCGAGAGTGAGCGAAACTAATGAAAACATTGTTGGGGTAAAACCTAAAGGGAAAGACCTAGCACCAAATCCAATTTGCCATCTGATCTAACTTCTGGAGGCAGTCAAAATGATCCTTAGAATTCTTCCCTACCTTATTCCTGTGCTGAGATACAGGCTGCTCCAACCTGCTGTAAAATGCTTGATTTCGAGAGTGAGCGAAACTAATGAAAACATTGTTGGGGTAAAACCTAAAGGGAAAGACCTAGCACCAAATCCAATTTGCCATCTGATCTAACTTCTGGAGGCAGTCAAAATGATCCTTAGAATTCTTCCCTACCTTATTCCTGTGCTGAGATACAGGCTGCTCCAACCTGCTGTAAAATGCTTGATTTCGAGAGTGAGCGAAACTAATGAAAACATTGTTGGGGTAAAACCTAAAGGGAAAGACCTAGCACCAAATCCAATTTGCCATCTGATCTAACTTCTGGAGGCAGTCAAAATGAGTATTTGAATTCTTCCCTACCTTATTCCTGTGCTGAGATACAGGCTGCTCCAACCTGCTGTAAAATGCTTGATTTCGAGAGTGAGCGAAACTAATGAAAACATTGTTGGGGTAAAACCTAAAGGGAAAGACCTAGCACCAAATCCAATTTGCCATCTGATCTAACTTCTGGAGGCAGTCAAAATGATCCTTAGAATTCTTCCCTACCTTATTCCTGTGCTGAGATACAGGCTGCTCCAACCTGCTGTAAAATGCTTGATTTCGAGAGTGAGCGAAACTAATGAAAACATTGTTGGGGTAAAACCTAAAGGGAAAGACCTAGCACCAAATCCAATTTGCCATCTGATCTAACTTCTGGAGGCAGTCAAAATGAGTATTTGAATTCTTCCCTACCTTATTCCTGTGCTGAGATACAGGCTGCTCCAACCTGCTGTAAAATGCTTGATTTCGAGAGTGAGCGAAACTAATGAAAACATTGTTGGGGTAAAACCTAAAGGGAAAGACCTAGCACCAAATCCAATTTGCCATCTGATCTAACTTCTGGAGGCAGTCAAAATGATCCTTAGAATTCTTCCCTACCTTATTCCTGTGCTGAGATACAGGCTGCTCCAACCTGCTGTAAAATGCTTGATTTCGAGAGTGAGCGAAACTAATGAAAACATTGTTGGGGTAAAACCTAAAGGGAAAGACCTAGCACCAAATCCAATTTGCCATCTGATCTAACTTCTGGAGGCAGTCAAAATGATCCTTAGAATTCTTCCCTACCTTATTCCTGTGCTGAGATACAGGCTGCTCCAACCTGCTGTAAAATGCTTGATTTCGAGAGTGAGCGAAACTAATGAAAACATTGTTGGGGTAAAACCTAAAGGGAAAGACCTAGCACCAAATCCAATTTGCCATCTGATCTAACTTCTGGAGGCAGTCAAAATGATCCTTAGAATTCTTCCCTACCTTATTCCTGTGCTGAGATACAGGCTGCTCCAACCTGCTGTAAAATGCTTGATTTCGAGAGTGAGCGAAACTAATGAAAACATTGTTGGGGTAAAACCTAAAGGGAAAGACCTAGCACCAAATCCAATTTGCCATCTGATCTAACTTCTGGAGGCAGTCAAAATGATCCTTAGAATTCTTCCCTACCTTATTCCTGTGCTGAGATACAGGCTGCTCCAACCTGCTGTAAAATGCTTGATTTCGAGAGTGAGCGAAACTAATGAAAACATTGTTGGGGTAAAACCTAAAGGGAAAGACCTAGCACCAAATCCAATTTGCCATCTGATCTAACTTCTGGAGGCAGTCAAAATGAGTATTTGAATTCTTCCCTACCTTATTCCTGTGCTGAGATACAGGCTGCTCCAACCTGCTGTAAAATGCTTGATTTCGAGAGTGAGCGAAACTAATGAAAACATTGTTGGGGTAAAACCTAAAGGGAAAGACCTAGCACCAAATCCAATTTGCCATCTGATCTAACTTCTGGAGGCAGTCAAAATGAGTATTTGAATTCTTCCCTACCTTATTCCTGTGCTGAGATACAGGCTGCTCCAACCTGCTGTAAAATGCTTGATTTCGAGAGTGAGCGAAACTAATGAAAACATTGTTGGGGTAAAACCTAAAGGGAAAGACCTAGCACCAAATCCAATTTGCCATCTGATCTAACTTCTGGAGGCAGTCAAAATGATCCTTAGAATTCTTCCCTACCTTATTCCTGTGCTGAGATACAGGCTGCTCCAACCTGCTGTAAAATGCTTGATTTCGAGAGTGAGCGAAACTAATGAAAACATTGTTGGGGTAAAACCTAAAGGGAAAGACCTAGCACCAAATCCAATTTGCCATCTGATCTAACTTCTGGAGGCAGTCAAAATGATCCTTAGAATTCTTCCCTACCTTATTCCTGTGCTGAGATACAGGCTGCTCCAACCTGCTGTAAAATGCTTGATTTCGAGAGTGAGCGAAACTAATGAAAACATTGTTGGGGTAAAACCTAAAGGGAAAGACCTAGCACCAAATCCAATTTGCCATCTGATCTAACTTCTGGAGGCAGTCAAAATGATCCTTAGAATTCTTCCCTACCTTATTCCTGTGCTGAGATACAGGCTGCTCCAACCTGCTGTAAAATGCTTGATTTCGAGAGTGAGCGAAACTAATGAAAACATTGTTGGGGTAAAACCTAAAGGGAAAGACCTAGCACCAAATCCAATTTGCCATCTGATCTAACTTCTGGAGGCAGTCAAAATGAGTATTTGAATTCTTCCCTACCTTATTCCTGTGCTGAGATACAGGCTGCTCCAACCTGCTGTAAAATGCTTGATTTCGAGAGTGAGCGAAACTAATGAAAACATTGTTGGGGTAAAACCTAAAGGGAAAGACCTAGCACCAAATCCAATTTGCCATCTGATCTAACTTCTGGAGGCAGTCAAAATGAGTATTTGAATTCTTCCCTACCTTATTCCTGTGCTGAGATACAGGCTGCTCCAACCTGCTGTAAAATGCTTGATTTCGAGAGTGAGCGAAACTAATGAAAACATTGTTGGGGTAAAACCTAAAGGGAAAGACCTAGCACCAAATCCAATTTGCCATCTGATCTAACTTCTGGAGGCAGTCAAAATGATCCTTAGAATTCTTCCCTACCTTATTCCTGTGCTGAGATACAGGCTGCTCCAACCTGCTGTAAAATGCTTGATTTCGAGAGTGAGCGAAACTAATGAAAACATTGTTGGGGTAAAACCTAAAGGGAAAGACCTAGCACCAAATCCAATTTGCCATCTGATCTAACTTCTGGAGGCAGTCAAAATGATCCTTAGAATTCTTCCCTACCTTATTCCTGTGCTGAGATACAGGCTGCTCCAACCTGCTGTAAAATGCTTGATTTCGAGAGTGAGCGAAACTAATGAAAACATTGTTGGGGTAAAACCTAAAGGGAAAGACCTAGCACCAAATCCAATTTGCCATCTGATCTAACTTCTGGAGGCAGTCAAAATGATCCTTAGAATTCTTCCCTACCTTATTCCTGTGCTGAGATACAGGCTGCTCCAACCTGCTGTAAAATGCTTGATTTCGAGAGTGAGCGAAACTAATGAAAACATTGTTGGGGTAAAACCTAAAGGGAAAGACCTAGCACCAAATCCAATTTGCCATCTGATCTAACTTCTGGAGGCAGTCAAAATGAGTATTTGAATTCTTCCCTACCTTATTCCTGTGCTGAGATACAGGCTGCTCCAACCTGCTGTAAAATGCTTGATTTCGAGAGTGAGCGAAACTAATGAAAACATTGTTGGGGTAAAACCTAAAGGGAAAGACCTAGCACCAAATCCAATTTGCCATCTGATCTAACTTCTGGAGGCAGTCAAAATGATCCTTAGAATTCTTCCCTACCTTATTCCTGTGCTGAGATACAGGCTGCTCCAACCTGCTGTAAAATGCTTGATTTCGAGAGTGAGCGAAACTAATGAAAACATTGTTGGGGTAAAACCTAAAGGGAAAGACCTAGCACCAAATCCAATTTGCCATCTGATCTAACTTCTGGAGGCAGTCAAAATGATCCTTAGAATTCTTCCCTACCTTATTCCTGTGCTGAGATACAGGCTGCTCCAACCTGCTGTAAAATGCTTGATTTCGAGAGTGAGCGAAACTAATGAAAACATTGTTGGGGTAAAACCTAAAGGGAAAGACCTAGCACCAAATCCAATTTGCCATCTGATCTAACTTCTGGAGGCAGTCAAAATGATCCTTAGAATTCTTCCCTACCTTATTCCTGTGCTGAGATACAGGCTGCTCCAACCTGCTGTAAAATGCTTGATTTCGAGAGTGAGCGAAACTAATGAAAACATTGTTGGGGTAAAACCTAAAGGGAAAGACCTAGCACCACATCCAATTTGACATCTGATCTAACTTCTGGAGGCAGTCAAAATGATCCTTAGAATTCTTCCCTACCTTATTCCTGTGCTGAGATACAGGCTGCTCCAACCTGCTGTAAAATGCTTGATTTCGAGAGTGAGCGAAACTAATGAAAACATTGTTGGGGTAAAACCTAAAGGGAAAGACCTAGCACCAAATCCAATTTGCCATCTGATCTAACTTCTGGAGGCAGTCAAAATGAGTATTTGAATTCTTCCCTACCTTATTCCTGTGCTGAGATACAGGCTGCTCCAACCTGCTGTAAAATGCTTGATTTCGAGAGTGAGCGAAACTAATGAAAACATTGTTGGGGTAAAACCTAAAGGGAAAGACCTAGCACCAAATCCAATTTGCCATCTGATCTAACTTCTGGAGGCAGTCAAAATGATCCTTAGAATTCTTCCCTACCTTATTCCTGTGCTGAGATACAGGCTGCTCCAACCTGCTGTAAAATGCTTGATTTCGAGAGTGAGCGAAACTAATGAAAACATTGTTGGGGTAAAACCTAAAGGGAAAGACCTAGCACCAAATCCAATTTGCCATCTGATCTAACTTCTGGAGGCAGTCAAAATGAGTATTTGAATTCTTCCCTACCTTATTCCTGTGCTGAGATACAGGCTGCTCCAACCTGCTGTAAAATGCTTGATTTCGAGAGTGAGCGAAACTAATGAAAACATTGTTGGGGTAAAACCTAAAGGGAAAGACCTAGCACCAAATCCAATTTGCCATCTGATCTAACTTCTGGAGGCAGTCAAAATGATCCTTAGAATTCTTCCCTACCTTATTCCTGTGCTGAGATACAGGCTGCTCCAACCTGCTGTAAAATGCTTGATTTCGAGAGTGAGCGAAACTAATGAAAACATTGTTGGGGTAAAACCTAAAGGGAAAGACCTAGCACCAAATCCAATTTGCCATCTGATCTAACTTCTGGAGGCAGTCAAAATGATCCTTAGAATTCTTCCCTACCTTATTCCTGTGCTGAGATACAGGCTGCTCCAACCTGCTGTAAAATGCTTGATTTCGAGAGTGAGCGAAACTAATGAAAACATTGTTGGGGTAAAACCTAAAGGGAAAGACCTAGCACCAAATCCAATTTGCCATCTGATCTAACTTCTGGAGGCAGTCAAAATGAGTATTTGAATTCTTCCCTACCTTATTCCTGTGCTGAGATACAGGCTGCTCCAACCTGCTGTAAAATGCTTGATTTCGAGAGTGAGCGAAACTAATGAAAACATTGTTGGGGTAAAACCTAAAGGGAAAGACCTAGCACCAAATCCAATTTGCCATCTGATCTAACTTCTGGAGGCAGTCAAAATGATCCTTAGAATTCTTCCCTACCTTATTCCTGTGCTGAGATACAGGCTGCTCCAACCTGCTGTAAAATGCTTGATTTCGAGAGTGAGCGAAACTAATGAAAACATTGTTGGGGTAAAACCTAAAGGGAAAGACCTAGCACCAAATCCAATTTGCCATCTGATCTAACTTCTGGAGGCAGTCAAAATGATCCTTAGAATTCTTCCCTACCTTATTCCTGTGCTGAGATACAGGCTGCTCCAACCTGCTGTAAAATGCTTGATTTCGAGAGTGAGCGAAACTAATGAAAACATTGTTGGGGTAAAACCTAAAGGGAAAGACCTAGCACCAAATCCAATTTGCCATCTGATCTAACTTCTGGAGGCAGTCAAAATGATCCTTAGAATTCTTCCCTACCTTATTCCTGTGCTGAGATACAGGCTGCTCCAACCTGCTGTAAAATGCTTGATTTCGAGAGTGAGCGAAACTAATGAAAACATTGTTGGGGTAAAACCTAAAGGGAAAGACCTAGCACCAAATCCAATTTGCCATCTGATCTAACTTCTGGAGGCAGTCAAAATGATCCTTAGAATTCTTCCCTACCTTATTCCTGTGCTGAGATACAGGCTGCTCCAACCTGCTGTAAAATGCTTGATTTCGAGAGTGAGCGAAACTAATGAAAACATTGTTGGGGTAAAACCTAAAGGGAAAGACCTAGCACCAAATCCAATTTGCCATCTGATCTAACTTCTGGAGGCAGTCAAAATGATCCTTAGAATTCTTCCCTACCTTATTCCTGTGCTGAGATACAGGCTGCTCCAACCTGCTGTAAAATGCTTGATTTCGAGAGTGAGCGAAACTAATGAAAACATTGTTGGGGTAAAACCTAAAGGGAAAGACCTAGCACCAAATCCAATTTGCCATCTGATCTAACTTCTGGAGGCAGTCAAAATGATCCTTAGAATTCTTCCCTACCTTATTCCTGTGCTGAGATACAGGCTGCTCCAACCTGCTGTAAAATGCTTGATTTCGAGAGTGAGCGAAACTAATGAAAACATTGTTGGGGTAAAACCTAAAGGGAAAGACCTAGCACCAAATCCAATTTGCCATCTGATCTAACTTCTGGAGGCAGTCAAAATGATCCTTAGAATTCTTCCCTACCTTATTCCTGTGCTGAGATACAGGCTGCTCCAACCTGCTGTAAAATGCTTGATTTCGAGAGTGAGCGAAACTAATGAAAACATTGTTGGGGTAAAACCTAAAGGGAAAGACCTAGCACCAAATCCAATTTGCCATCTGATCTAACTTCTGGAGGCAGTCAAAATGAGTATTTGAATTCTTCCCTACCTTATTCCTGTGCTGAGATACAGGCTGCTCCAACCTGCTGTAAAATGCTTGATTTCGAGAGTGAGCGAAACTAATGAAAACATTGTTGGGGTAAAACCTAAAGGGAAAGACCTAGCACCAAATCCAATTTGCCATCTGATCTAACTTCTGGAGGCAGTCAAAATGAGTATTTGAATTCTTCCCTACCTTATTCCTGTGCTGAGATACAGGCTGCTCCAACCTGCTGTAAAATGCTTGATTTCGAGAGTGAGCGAAACTAATGAAAACATTGTTGGGGTAAAACCTAAAGGGAAAGACCTAGCACCAAATCCAATTTGCCATCTGATCTAACTTCTGGAGGCAGTCAAAATGAGTATTTGAATTCTTCCCTACCTTATTCCTGTGCTGAGATACAGGCTGCTCCAACCTGCTGTAAAATGCTTGATTTCGAGAGTGAGCGAAACTAATGAAAACATTGTTGGGGTAAAACCTAAAGGGAAAGACCTAGCACCAAATCCAATTTGCCATCTGATCTAACTTCTGGAGGCAGTCAAAATGATCCTTAGAATTCTTCCCTACCTTATTCCTGTGCTGAGATACAGGCTGCTCCAACCTGCTGTAAAATGCTTGATTTCAAGAGTGAGCGAAACTAATGAAAACATTGTTGGGGTAAAACCTAAAGGGAAAGACCTAGCACCAAATCCAATTTGCCATCTGATCTAACTTCTGGAGGCAGTCAAAATGATCCTTAGAATTCTTCCCTACCTTATTCCTGTGCTGAGATACAGGCTGCTCCAACCTGCTGTAAAATGCTTGATTTCGAGAGTGAGCGAAACTAATGAAAACATTGTTGGGGTAAAACCTAAAGGGAAAGACCTAGCACCAAATCCAATTTGCCATCTGATCTAACTTCTGGAGGCAGTCAAAATGATCCTTAGAATTCTTCCCTACCTTATTCCTGTGCTGAGATACAGGCTGCTCCAACCTGCTGTAAAATGCTTGATTTCGAGAGTGAGCGAAACTAATGAAAACATTGTTGGGGTAAAACCTAAAGGGAAAGACCTAGCACCAAATCCAATTTGCCATCTGATCTAACTTCTGGAGGCAGTCAAAATGATCCTTAGAATTCTTCCCTACCTTATTCCTGTGCTGAGATACAGGCTGCTCCAACCTGCTGTAAAATGCTTGATTTCGAGAGTGAGCGAAACTAATGAAAACATTGTTGGGGTAAAACCTAAAGGGAAAGACCTAGCACCAAATCCAATTTGCCATCTGATCTAACTTCTGGAGGCAGTCAAAATGAGTATTTGAATTCTTCCCTACCTTATTCCTGTGCTGAGATACAGGCTGCTCCAACCTGCTGTAAAATGCTTGATTTCGAGAGTGAGCGAAACTAATGAAAACATTGTTGGGGTAAAACCTAAAGGGAAAGACCTAGCACCAAATCCAATTTGCCATCTGATCTAACTTCTGGAGGCAGTCAAAATGATCCTTAGAATTCTTCCCTACCTTATTCCTGTGCTGAGATACAGGCTGCTCCAACCTGCTGTAAAATGCTTGATTTCAAGAGTGAGCGAAACTAATGAAAACATTGTTGGGGTAAAACCTAAAGGGAAAGACCTAGCACCAAATCCAATTTGCCATCTGATCTAACTTCTGGAGGCAGTCAAAATGAGTATTTGAATTCTTCCCTACCTTATTCCTGTGCTGAGATACAGGCTGCTCCAACCTGCTGTAAAATGCTTGATTTCGAGAGTGAGCGAAACTAATGAAAACATTGTTGGGGTAAAACCTAAAGGGAAAGACCTAGCACCAAATCCAATTTGCCATCTGATCTAACTTCTGGAGGCAGTCAAAATGATCCTTAGAATTCTTCCCTACCTTATTCCTGTGCTGAGATACAGGCTGCTCCAACCTGCTGTAAAATGCTTGATTTCGAGAGTGAGCGAAACTAATGAAAACATTGTTGGGGTAAAACCTAAAGGGAAAGACCTAGCACCAAATCCAATTTGCCATCTGATCTAACTTCTGGAGGCAGTCAAAATGATCCTTAGAATTCTTCCCTACCTTATTCCTGTGCTGAGATACAGGCTGCTCCAACCTGCTGTAAAATGCTTGATTTCGAGAGTGAGCGAAACTAATGAAAACATTGTTGGGGTAAAACCTAAAGGGAAAGACCTAGCACCAAATCCAATTTGCCATCTGATCTAACTTCTGGAGGCAGTCAAAATGATCCTTAGAATTCTTCCCTACCTTATTCCTGTGCTGAGATACAGGCTGCTCCAACCTGCTGTAAAATGCTTGATTTCGAGAGTGAGCGAAACTAATGAAAACATTGTTGGGGTAAAACCTAAAGGGAAAGACCTAGCACCAAATCCAATTTGCCATCTGATCTAACTTCTGGAGGCAGTCAAAATGATCCTTAGAATTCTTCCCTACCTTATTCCTGTGCTGAGATACAGGCTGCTCCAACCTGCTGTAAAATGCTTGATTTCGAGAGTGAGCGAAACTAATGAAAACATTGTTGGGGTAAAACCTAAAGGGAAAGACCTAGCACCAAATCCAATTTGCCATCTGATCTAACTTCTGGAGGCAGTCAAAATGATCCTTAGAATTCTTCCCTACCTTATTCCTGTGCTGAGATACAGGCTGCTCCAACCTGCTGTAAAATGCTTGATTTCGAGAGTGAGCGAAACTAATGAAAACATCGTTGGGGTAAAACCTAAAGGGAAAGACCTAGCACCAAATCCAATTTGCCATCTGATCTAACTTCTGGAGGCAGTCAAAATGATCCTTAGAATTCTTCCCTACCTTATTCCTGTGCTGAGATACAGGCTGCTCCAACCTGCTGTAAAATGCTTGATTTCGAGAGTGAGCGAAACTAATGAAAACATTGTTGGGGTAAAACCTAAAGGGAAAGACCTAGCACCAAATCCAATTTGCCATCTGATCTAACTTCTGGAGGCAGTCAAAATGATCCTTAGAATTCTTCCCTACCTTATTCCTGTGCTGAGATACAGGCTGCTCCAACCTGCTGTAAAATGCTTGATTTCGAGAGTGAGCGAAACTAATGAAAACATTGTTGGGGTAAAACCTAAAGGGAAAGACCTAGCACCAAATCCAATTTGCCATCTGATCTAACTTCTGGAGGCAGTCAAAATGATCCTTAGAATTCTTCCCTACCTTATTCCTGTGCTGAGATACAGGCTGCTCCAACCTGCTGTAAAATGCTTGATTTCGAGAGTGAGCGAAACTAATGAAAACATTGTTGGGGTAAAACCTAAAGGGAAAGACCTAGCACCAAATCCAATTTGCCATCTGATCTAACTTCTGGAGGCAGTCAAAATGAGTATTTGAATTCTTCCCTACCTTATTCCTGTGCTGAGATACAGGCTGCTCCAACCTGCTGTAAAATGCTTGATTTCGAGAGTGAGCGAAACTAATGAAAACATTGTTGGGGTAAAACCTAAAGGGAAAGACCTAGCACCAAATCCAATTTGCCATCTGATCTAACTTCTGGAGGCAGTCAAAATGATCCTTAGAATTCTTCCCTACCTTATTCCTGTGCTGAGATACAGGCTGCTCCAACCTGCTGTAAAATGCTTGATTTCGAGAGTGAGCGAAACTAATGAAAACATTGTTGGGGTAAAACCTAAAGGGAAAGACCTAGCACCAAATCCAATTTGCCATCTGATCTAACTTCTGGAGGCAGTCAAAATGATCCTTAGAATTCTTCCCTACCTTATTCCTGTGCTGAGATACAGGCTGCTCCAACCTGCTGTAAAATGCTTGATTTCGAGAGTGAGCGAAACTAATGAAAACATTGTTGGGGTAAAACCTAAAGGGAAAGACCTAGCACCAAATCCAATTTGCCATCTGATCTAACTTCTGGAGGCAGTCAAAATGATCCTTAGAATTCTTCCCTACCTTATTCCTGTGCTGAGATACAGGCTGCTCCAACCTGCTGTAAAATGCTCGATTTCGAGAGTGAGCGAAACTAATGAAAACATCGTTGGGGTAAAACCTAAAGGGAAAGACCTAGCACCAAATCCAATTTGCCATCTGATCTAACTTCTGGAGGCAGTCAAAATGATCCTTAGAATTCTTCCCTACCTTATTCCTGTGCTGAGATACAGGCTGCTCCAACCTGCTGTAAAATGCTTGATTTCGAGAGTGAGCGAAACTAATGAAAACATTGTTGGGGTAAAACCTAAAGGGAAAGACCTAGCACCAAATCCAATTTGCCATCTGATCTAACTTCTGGAGGCAGTCAAAATGATCCTTAGAATTCTTCCCTACCTTATTCCTGTGCTGAGATACAGGCTGCTCCAACCTGCTGTAAAATGCTTGATTTCGAGAGTGAGCGAAACTAATGAAAACATTGTTGGGGTAAAACCTAAAGGGAAAGACCTAGCACCAAATCCAATTTGCCATCTGATCTAACTTCTGGAGGCAGTCAAAATGATCCTTAGAATTCTTCCCTACCTTATTCCTGTGCTGAGATACAGGCTGCTCCAACCTGCTGTAAAATGCTTGATTTCGAGAGTGAGCGAAACTAATGAAAACATTGTTGGGGTAAAACCTAAAGGGAAAGACCTAGCACCAAATCCAATTTGCCATCTGATCTAACTTCTGGAGGCAGTCAAAATGATCCTTAGAATTCTTCCCTACCTTATTCCTGTGCTGAGATACAGGCTGCTCCAACCTGCTGTAAAATGCTTGATTTCGAGAGTGAGCGAAACTAATGAAAACATTGTTGGGGTAAAACCTAAAGGGAAAGACCTAGCACCAAATCCAATTTGCCATCTGATCTAACTTCTGGAGGCAGTCAAAATGATCCTTAGAATTCTTCCCTACCTTATTCCTGTGCTGAGATACAGGCTGCTCCAACCTGCTGTAAAATGCTTGATTTCGAGAGTGAGCGAAACTAATGAAAACATTGTTGGGGTAAAACCTAAAGGGAAAGACCTAGCACCAAATCCAATTTGCCATCTGATCTAACTTCTGGAGGCAGTCAAAATGATCCTTAGAATTCTTCCCTACCTTATTCCTGTGCTGAGATACAGGCTGCTCCAACCTGCTGTAAAATGCTTGATTTCGAGAGTGAGCGAAACTAATGAAAACATTGTTGGGGTAAAACCTAAAGGGAAAGACCTAGCACCAAATCCAATTTGCCATCTGATCTAACTTCTGGAGGCAGTCAAAATGATCCTTAGAATTCTTCCCTACCTTATTCCTGTGCTGAGATACAGGCTGCTCCAACCTGCTGTAAAATGCTTGATTTCGAGAGTGAGCGAAACTAATGAAAACATTGTTGGGGTAAAACCTAAAGGGAAAGACCTAGCACCAAATCCAATTTGCCATCTGATCTAACTTCTGGAGGCAGTCAAAATGATCCTTAGAATTCTTCCCTACCTTATTCCTGTGCTGAGATACAGGCTGCTCCAACCTGCTGTAAAATGCTTGATTTCGAGAGTGAGCGAAACTAATGAAAACATTGTTGGGGTAAAACCTAAAGGGAAAGACCTAGCACCACATCCAATTTGACATCTGATCTAACTTCTGGAGGCAGTCAAAATGATCCTTAGAATTCTTCCCTACCTTATTCCTGTGCTGAGATACAGGCTGCTCCAACCTGCTGTAAAATGCTTGATTTCGAGAGTGAGCGAAACTAATGAAAACATTGTTGGGGTAAAACCTAAAGGGAAAGACCTAGCACCAAATCCAATTTGCCATCTGATCTAACTTCTGGAGGCAGTCAAAATGAGTATTTGAATTCTTCCCTACCTTATTCCTGTGCTGAGATACAGGCTGCTCCAACCTGCTGTAAAATGCTTGATTTCGAGAGTGAGCGAAACTAATGAAAACATTGTTGGGGTAAAACCTAAAGGGAAAGACCTAGCACCAAATCCAATTTGCCATCTGATCTAACTTCTGGAGGCAGTCAAAATGATCCTTAGAATTCTTCCCTACCTTATTCCTGTGCTGAGATACAGGCTGCTCCAACCTGCTGTAAAATGCTTGATTTCGAGAGTGAGCGAAACTAATGAAAACATTGTTGGGGTAAAACCTAAAGGGAAAGACCTAGCACCAAATCCAATTTGCCATCTGATCTAACTTCTGGAGGCAGTCAAAATGAGTATTTGAATTCTTCCCTACCTTATTCCTGTGCTGAGATACAGGCTGCTCCAACCTGCTGTAAAATGCTTGATTTCGAGAGTGAGCGAAACTAATGAAAACATTGTTGGGGTAAAACCTAAAGGGAAAGACCTAGCACCAAATCCAATTTGCCATCTGATCTAACTTCTGGAGGCAGTCAAAATGAGTATTTGAATTCTTCCCTACCTTATTCCTGTGCTGAGATACAGGCTGCTCCAACCTGCTGTAAAATGCTTGATTTCGAGAGTGAGCGAAACTAATGAAAACATTGTTGGGGTAAAACCTAAAGGGAAAGACCTAGCACCAAATCCAATTTGCCATCTGATCTAACTTCTGGAGGCAGTCAAAATGATCCTTAGAATTCTTCCCTACCTTATTCCTGTGCTGAGATACAGGCTGCTCCAACCTGCTGTAAAATGCTTGATTTCGAGAGTGAGCGAAACTAATGAAAACATTGTTGGGGTAAAACCTAAAGGGAAAGACCTAGCACCAAATCCAATTTGCCATCTGATCTAACTTCTGGAGGCAGTCAAAATGATCCTTAGAATTCTTCCCTACCTTATTCCTGTGCTGAGATACAGGCTGCTCCAACCTGCTGTAAAATGCTTGATTTCGAGAGTGAGCGAAACTAATGAAAACATTGTTGGGGTAAAACCTAAAGGGAAAGACCTAGCACCAAATCCAATTTGCCATCTGATCTAACTTCTGGAGGCAGTCAAAATGATCCTTAGAATTCTTCCCTACCTTATTCCTGTGCTGAGATACAGGCTGCTCCAACCTGCTGTAAAATGCTTGATTTCGAGAGTGAGCGAAACTAATGAAAACATTGTTGGGGTAAAACCTAAAGGGAAAGACCTAGCACCAAATCCAATTTGCCATCTGATCTAACTTCTGGAGGCAGTCAAAATGATCCTTAGAATTCTTCCCTACCTTATTCCTGTGCTGAGATACAGGCTGCTCCAACCTGCTGTAAAATGCTTGATTTCGAGAGTGAGCGAAACTAATGAAAACATTGTTGGGGTAAAACCTAAAGGGAAAGACCTAGCACCAAATCCAATTTGCCATCTGATCTAACTTCTGGAGGCAGTCAAAATGAGTATTTGAATTCTTCCCTACCTTATTCCTGTGCTGAGATACAGGCTGCTCCAACCTGCTGTAAAATGCTTGATTTCAAGAGTGAGCGAAACTAATGAAAACATTGTTGGGGTAAAACCTAAAGGGAAAGACCTAGCACCAAATCCAATTTGCCATCTGATCTAACTTCTGGAGGAAGTCAAAATGATCCTTAGAATTCTTCCCTACCTTATTCCTGTGCTGAGATACAGGCTGCTCCAACCTGCTGTAAAATGCTTGATTTCAAGAGTGAGCGAAACTAATGAAAACATTGTTGGGGTAAAACCTAAAGGGAAAGACCTAGCACCAAATCCAATTTGCCATCTGATCTAACTTCTGGAGGCAGTCAAAATGATCCTTAGAATTCTTCCCTACCTTATTCCTGTGCTGAGATACAGGCTGCTCCAACCTGCTGTAAAATGCTTGATTTCGAGAGTGAGCGAAACTAATGAAAACATTGTTGGGGTAAAACCTAAAGGGAAAGACCTAGCACCAAATCCAATTTGCCATCTGATCTAACTTCTGGAGGCAGTCAAAATGATCCTTAGAATTCTTCCCTACCTTATTCCTGTGCTGAGATACAGGCTGCTCCAACCTGCTGTAAAATGCTTGATTTCGAGAGTGAGCGAAACTAATGAAAACATTGTTGGGGTAAAACCTAAAGGGAAAGACCTAGCACCAAATCCAATTTGCCATCTGATCTAACTTCTGGAGGCAGTCAAAATGATCCTTAGAATTCTTCCCTACCTTATTCCTGTGCTGAGATACAGGCTGCTCCAACCTGCTGTAAAATGCTTGATTTCGAGAGTGAGCGAAACTAATGAAAACATTGTTGGGGTAAAACCTAAAGGGAAAGACCTAGCACCAAATCCAATTTGCCATCTGATCTAACTTCTGGAGGCAGTCAAAATGAGTATTTGAATTCTTCCCTACCTTATTCCTGTGCTGAGATACAGGCTGCTCCAACCTGCTGTAAAATGCTTGATTTCGAGAGTGAGCGAAACTAATGAAAACATTGTTGGGGTAAAACCTAAAGGGAAAGACCTAGCACCAAATCCAATTTGCCATCTGATCTAACTTCTGGAGGCAGTCAAAATGATCCTTAGAATTCTTCCCTACCTTATTCCTGTGCTGAGATACAGGCTGCTCCAACCTGCTGTAAAATGCTTGATTTCGAGAGTGAGCGAAACTAATGAAAACATTGTTGGGGTAAAACCTAAAGGGAAAGACCTAGCACCAAATCCAATTTGCCATCTGATCTAACTTCTGGAGGCAGTCAAAATGATCCTTAGAATTCTTCCCTACCTTATTCCTGTGCTGAGATACAGGCTGCTCCAACCTGCTGTAAAATGCTTGATTTCGAGAGTGAGCGAAACTAATGAAAACATTGTTGGGGTAAAACCTAAAGGGAAAGACCTAGCACCAAATCCAATTTGCCATCTGATCTAACTTCTGGAGGCAGTCAAAATGATCCTTAGAATTCTTCCCTACCTTATTCCTGTGCTGAGATACAGGCTGCTCCAACCTGCTGTAAAATGCTTGATTTCGAGAGTGAGCGAAACTAATGAAAACATTGTTGGGGTAAAACCTAAAGGGAAAGACCTAGCACCAAATCCAATTTGCCATCTGATCTAACTTCTGGAGGCAGTCAAAATGATCCTTAGAATTCTTCCCTACCTTATTCCTGTGCTGAGATACAGGCTGCTCCAACCTGCTGTAAAATGCTTGATTTCGAGAGTGAGCGAAACTAATGAAAACATTGTTGGGGTAAAACCTAAAGGGAAAGACCTAGCACCAAATCCAATTTGCCATCTGATCTAACTTCTGGAGGCAGTCAAAATGAGTATTTGAATTCTTCCCTACCTTATTCCTGTGCTGAGATACAGGCTGCTCCAACCTGCTGTAAAATGCTTGATTTCGAGAGTGAGCGAAACTAATGAAAACATTGTTGGGGTAAAACCTAAAGGGAAAGACCTAGCACCAAATCCAATTTGCCATCTGATCTAACTTCTGGAGGCAGTCAAAATGAGTATTTGAATTCTTCCCTACCTTATTCCTGTGCTGAGATACAGGCTGCTCCAACCTGCTGTAAAATGCTTGATTTCGAGTGAGAGCGAAACTAATGAAAACATTGTTGGGGTAAAACCTAAAGGGAAAGACCTAGCACCAAATCCAATTTGCCATCTGATCTAACTTCTGGAGGCAGTCAAAATGATCCTTAGAATTCTTCCCTACCTTATTCCTGTGCTGAGATACAGGCTGCTCCAACCTGCTGTAAAATGCTTGATTTCGAGAGTGAGCGAAACTAATGAAAACATTGTTGGGGTAAAACCTAAAGGGAAAGACCTAGCACCAAATCCAATTTGCCATCTGATCTAACTTCTGGAGGCAGTCAAAATGATCCTTAGAATTCTTCCCTACCTTATTCCTGTGCTGAGATACAGGCTGCTCCAACCTGCTGTAAAATGCTTGATTTCGAGAGTGAGCGAAACTAATGAAAACATTGTTGGGGTAAAACCTAAAGGGAAAGACCTAGCACCAAATCCAATTTGCCATCTGATCTAACTTCTGGAGGCAGTCAAAATGAGTATTTGAATTCTTCCCTACCTTATTCCTGTGCTGAGATACAGGCTGCTCCAACCTGCTGTAAAATGCTTGATTTCGAGAGTGAGCGAAACTAATGAAAACATTGTTGGGGTAAAACCTAAAGGGAAAGACCTAGCACCAAATCCAATTTGCCATCTGATCTAACTTCTGGAGGCAGTCAAAATGATCCTTAGAATTCTTCCCTACCTTATTCCTGTGCTGAGATACAGGCTGCTCCAACCTGCTGTAAAATGCTTGATTTCAAGAGTGAGCGAAACTAATGAAAACATTGTTGGGGTAAAACCTAAAGGGAAAGACCTAGCACCAAATCCAATTTGCCATCTGATCTAACTTCTGGAGGCAGTCAAAATGAGTATTTGAATTCTTCCCTACCTTATTCCTGTGCTGAGATACAGGCTGCTCCAACCTGCTGTAAAATGCTTGATTTCGAGAGTGAGCGAAACTAATGAAAACATTGTTGGGGTAAAACCTAAAGGGAAAGACCTAGCACCAAATCCAATTTGCCATCTGATCTAACTTCTGGAGGCAGTCAAAATGAGTATTTGAATTCTTCCCTACCTTATTCCTGTGCTGAGATACAGGCTGCTCCAACCTGCTGTAAAATGCTTGATTTCGAGAGTGAGCGAAACTAATGAAAACATTGTTGGGGTAAAACCTAAAGGGAAAGACCTAGCACCAAATCCAATTTGCCATCTGATCTAACTTCTGGAGGCAGTCAAAATGATCCTTAGAATTCTTCCCTACCTTATTCCTGTGCTGAGATACAGGCTGCTCCAACCTGCTGTAAAATGCTTGATTTCGAGAGTGAGCGAAACTAATGAAAACATTGTTGGGGTAAAACCTAAAGGGAAAGACCTAGCACCAAATCCAATTTGCCATCTGATCTAACTTCTGGAGGCAGTCAAAATGATCCTTAGAATTCTTCCCTACCTTATTCCTGTGCTGAGATACAGGCTGCTCCAACCTGCTGTAAAATGCTTGATTTCGAGAGTGAGCGAAACTAATGAAAACATTGTTGGGGTAAAACCTAAAGGGAAAGACCTAGCACCAAATCCAATTTGCCATCTGATCTAACTTCTGGAGGCAGTCAAAATGATCCTTAGAATTCTTCCCTACCTTATTCCTGTGCTGAGATACAGGCTGCTCCAACCTGCTGTAAAATGCTTGATTTCGAGAGTGAGCGAAACTAATGAAAACATCGTTGGGGTAAAACCTAAAGGGAAAGACCTAGCACCAAATCCAATTTGCCATCTGATCTAACTTCTGGAGGCAGTCAAAATGATCCTTAGAATTCTTCCCTACCTTATTCCTGTGCTGAGATACAGGCTGCTCCAACCTGCTGTAAAATGCTTGATTTCGAGAGTGAGCGAAACTAATGAAAACATTGTTGGGGTAAAACCTAAAGGGAAAGACCTAGCACCAAATCCAATTTGCCATCTGATCTAACTTCTGGAGGCAGTCAAAATGATCCTTAGAATTCTTCCCTACCTTATTCCTGTGCTGAGATACAGGCTGCTCCAACCTGCTGTAAAATGCTTGATTTCGAGAGTGAGCGAAACTAATGAAAACATTGTTGGGGTAAAACCTAAAGGGAAAGACCTAGCACCAAATCCAATTTGCCATCTGATCTAACTTCTGGAGGCAGTCAAAATGAGTATTTGAATTCTTCCCTACCTTATTCCTGTGCTGAGATACAGGCTGCTCCAACCTGCTGTAAAATGCTTGATTTCGAGAGTGAGCGAAACTAATGAAAACATTGTTGGGGTAAAACCTAAAGGGAAAGACCTAGCACCAAATCCAATTTGCCATCTGATCTAACTTCTGGAGGGCAGTCAAAATGAGTATTTGAATTCTTCCCTACCTTATTCCTGTGCTGAGATACAGGCTGCTCCAACCTGCTGTAAAATGCTTGATTTCGAGTGAGAGCGAAACTAATGAAAACATTGTTGGGGTAAAACCTAAAGGGAAAGACCTAGCACCAAATCCAATTTGCCATCTGATCTAACTTCTGGAGGCAGTCAAAATGATCCTTAGAATTCTTCCCTACCTTATTCCTGTGCTGAGATACAGGCTGCTCCAACCTGCTGTAAAATGCTTGATTTCGAGAGTGAGCGAAACTAATGAAAACATTGTTGGGGTAAAACCTAAAGGGAAAGACCTAGCACCAAATCCAATTTGCCATCTGATCTAACTTCTGGAGGCAGTCAAAATGATCCTTAGAATTCTTCCCTACCTTATTCCTGTGCTGAGATACAGGCTGCTCCAACCTGCTGTAAAATGCTTGATTTCGAGAGTGAGCGAAACTAATGAAAACATTGTTGGGGTAAAACCTAAAGGGAAAGACCTAGCACCAAATCCAATTTGCCATCTGATCTAACTTCTGGAGGCAGTCAAAATGATCCTTAGAATTCTTCCCTACCTTATTCCTGTGCTGAGATACAGGCTGCTCCAACCTGCTGTAAAATGCTTGATTTCGAGAGTGAGCGAAACTAATGAAAACATCGTTGGGGTAAAACCTAAAGGGAAAGACCTAGCACCAAATCCAATTTGCCATCTGATCTAACTTCTGGAGGCAGTCAAAATGATCCTTAGAATTCTTCCCTACCTTATTCCTGTGCTGAGATACAGGCTGCTCCAACCTGCTGTAAAATGCTTGATTTCGAGAGTGAGCGAAACTAATGAAAACATTGTTGGGGTAAAACCTAAAGGGAAAGACCTAGCACCAAATCCAATTTGCCATCTGATCTAACTTCTGGAGGCAGTCAAAATGATCCTTAGAATTCTTCCCTACCTTATTCCTGTGCTGAGATACAGGCTGCTCCAACCTGCTGTAAAATGCTTGATTTCGAGAGTGAGCGAAACTAATGAAAACATTGTTGGGGTAAAACCTAAAGGGAAAGACCTAGCACCAAATCCAATTTGCCATCTGATCTAACTTCTGGAGGCAGTCAAAATGATCCTTAGAATTCTTCCCTACCTTATTCCTGTGCTGAGATACAGGCTGCTCCAACCTGCTGTAAAATGCTTGATTTCGAGAGTGAGCGAAACTAATGAAAACATTGTTGGGGTAAAACCTAAAGGGAAAGACCTAGCACCAAATCCAATTTGCCATCTGATCTAACTTCTGGAGGCAGTCAAAATGATCCTTAGAATTCTTCCCTACCTTATTCCTGTGCTGAGATACAGGCTGCTCCAACCTGCTGTAAAATGCTTGATTTCGAGAGTGAGCGAAACTAATGAAAACATTGTTGGGGTAAAACCTAAAGGGAAAGACCTAGCACCAAATCCAATTTGCCATCTGATCTAACTTCTGGAGGCAGTCAAAATGATCCTTAGAATTCTTCCCTACCTTATTCCTGTGCTGAGATACAGGCTGCTCCAACCTGCTGTAAAATGCTTGATTTCGAGAGTGAGCGAAACTAATGAAAACATTGTTGGGGTAAAACCTAAAGGGAAAGACCTAGCACCAAATCCAATTTGCCATCTGATCTAACTTCTGGAGGCAGTCAAAATGAGTATTTGAATTCTTCCCTACCTTATTCCTGTGCTGAGATACAGGCTGCTCCACCTGCTGTAAAATGCTTGATTTCGAGAGTGAGCGAAACTAATGAAAACATTGTTGGGGTAAAACCTAAAGGGAAAGACCTAGCACCAAATCCAATTTGCCATCTGATCTAACTTCTGGAGGCAGTCAAAATGAGTATTTGAATTCTTCCCTACCTTATTCCTGTGCTGAGATACAGGCTGCTCCAACCTGCTGTAAAATGCTTGATTTCGAGAGTGAGCGAAACTAATGAAAACATTGTTGGGGTAAAACCTAAAGGGAAAGACCTAGCACCAAATCCAATTTGCCATCTGATCTAACTTCTGGAGGCAGTCAAAATGATCCTTAGAATTCTTCCCTACCTTATTCCTGTGCTGAGATACAGGCTGCTCCAACCTGCTGTAAAATGCTTGATTTCGAGAGTGAGCGAAACTAATGAAAACATTGTTGGGGTAAAACCTAAAGGGAAAGACCTAGCACCAAATCCAATTTGCCATCTGATCTAACTTCTGGAGGCAGTCAAAATGAGTATTTGAATTCTTCCCTACCTTATTCCTGTGCTGAGATACAGGCTGCTCCAACCTGCTGTAAAATGCTTGATTTCGAGAGTGAGCGAAACTAATGAAAACATTGTTGGGGTAAAACCTAAAGGGAAAGACCTAGCACCAAATCCAATTTGCCATCTGATCTAACTTCTGGAGGCAGTCAAAATGAGTATTTGAATTCTTCCCTACCTTATTCCTGTGCTGAGATACAGGCTGCTCCAACCTGCTGTAAAATGCTTGATTTCGAGTGAGAGCGAAACTAATGAAAACATTGTTGGGGTAAAACCTAAAGGGAAAGACCTAGCACCAAATCCAATTTGCCATCTGATCTAACTTCTGGAGGCAGTCAAAATGATCCTTAGAATTCTTCCCTACCTTATTCCTGTGCTGAGATACAGGCTGCTCCAACCTGCTGTAAAATGCTTGATTTCGAGAGTGAGCGAAACTAATGAAAACATTGTTGGGGTAAAACCTAAAGGGAAAGACCTAGCACCAAATCCAATTTGCCATCTGATCTAACTTCTGGAGGCAGTCAAAATGATCCTTAGAATTCTTCCCTACCTTATTCCTGTGCTGAGATACAGGCTGCTCCAACCTGCTGTAAAATGCTTGATTTCGAGAGTGAGCGAAACTAATGAAAACATTGTTGGGGTAAAACCTAAAGGGAAAGACCTAGCACCAAATCCAATTTGCCATCTGATCTAACTTCTGGAGGCAGTCAAAATGATCCTTAGAATTCTTCCCTACCTTATTCCTGTGCTGAGATACAGGCTGCTCCAACCTGCTGTAAAATGCTTGATTTCGAGAGTGAGCGAAACTAATGAAAACATCGTTGGGGTAAAACCTAAAGGGAAAGACCTAGCACCAAATCCAATTTGCCATCTGATCTAACTTCTGGAGGCAGTCAAAATGATCCTTAGAATTCTTCCCTACCTTATTCCTGTGCTGAGATACAGGCTGCTCCAACCTGCTGTAAAATGCTTGATTTCGAGAGTGAGCGAAACTAATGAAAACATTGTTGGGGTAAAACCTAAAGGGAAAGACCTAGCACCAAATCCAATTTGCCATCTGATCTAACTTCTGGAGGCAGTCAAAATGATCCTTAGAATTCTTCCCTACCTTATTCCTGTGCTGAGATACAGGCTGCTCCAACCTGCTGTAAAATGCTTGATTTCGAGAGTGAGCGAAACTAATGAAAACATTGTTGGGGTAAAACCTAAAGGGAAAGACCTAGCACCAAATCCAATTTGCCATCTGATCTAACTTCTGGAGGCAGTCAAAATGATCCTTAGAATTCTTCCCTACCTTATTCCTGTGCTGAGATACAGGCTGCTCCAACCTGCTGTAAAATGCTTGATTTCGAGAGTGAGCGAAACTAATGAAAACATTGTTGGGGTAAAACCTAAAGGGAAAGACCTAGCACCAAATCCAATTTGCCATCTGATCTAACTTCTGGAGGCAGTCAAAATGATCCTTAGAATTCTTCCCTACCTTATTCCTGTGCTGAGATACAGGCTGCTCCAACCTGCTGTAAAATGCTTGATTTCGAGAGTGAGCGAAACTAATGAAAACATTGTTGGGGTAAAACCTAAAGGGAAAGACCTAGCACCAAATCCAATTTGCCATCTGATCTAACTTCTGGAGGCAGTCAAAATGATCCTTAGAATTCTTCCCTACCTTATTCCTGTGCTGAGATACAGGCTGCTCCAACCTGCTGTAAAATGCTTGATTTCGAGAGTGAGCGAAACTAATGAAAACATTGTTGGGGTAAAACCTAAAGGGAAAGACCTAGCACCAAATCCAATTTGCCATCTGATCTAACTTCTGGAGGCAGTCAAAATGATCCTTAGAATTCTTCCCTACCTTATTCCTGTGCTGAGATACAGGCTGCTCCAACCTGCTGTAAAATGCTTGATTTCGAGAGTGAGCGAAACTAATGAAAACATTGTTGGGGTAAAACCTAAAGGGAAAGACCTAGCACCAAATCCAATTTGCCATCTGATCTAACTTCTGGAGGCAGTCAAAATGATCCTTAGAATTCTTCCCTACCTTATTCCTGTGCTGAGATACAGGCTGCTCCAACCTGCTGTAAAATGCTTGATTTCGAGAGTGAGCGAAACTAATGAAAACATTGTTGGGGTAAAACCTAAAGGGAAAGACCTAGCACCAAATCCAATTTGCCATCTGATCTAACTTCTGGAGGCAGTCAAAATGATCCTTAGAATTCTTCCCTACCTTATTCCTGTGCTGAGATACAGGCTGCTCCAACCTGCTGTAAAATGCTTGATTTCGAGAGTGAGCGAAACTAATGAAAACATTGTTGGGGTAAAACCTAAAGGGAAAGACCTAGCACCAAATCCAATTTGCCATCTGATCTAACTTCTGGAGGCAGTCAAAATGATCCTTAGAATTCTTCCCTACCTTATTCCTGTGCTGAGATACAGGCTGCTCCAACCTGCTGTAAAATGCTTGATTTCGAGAGTGAGCGAAACTAATGAAAACATTGTTGGGGTAAAACCTAAAGGGAAAGACCTAGCACCAAATCCAATTTGCCATCTGATCTAACTTCTGGAGGCAGTCAAAATGAGTATTTGAATTCTTCCCTACCTTATTCCTGTGCTGAGATACAGGCTGCTCCAACCTGCTGTAAAATGCTTGATTTCGAGAGTGAGCGAAACTAATGAAAACATTGTTGGGGTAAAACCTAAAGGGAAAGACCTAGCACCAAATCCAATTTGCCATCTGATCTAACTTCTGGAGGCAGTCAAAATGATCCTTAGAATTCTTCCCTACCTTATTCCTGTGCTGAGATACAGGCTGCTCCAACCTGCTGTAAAATGCTTGATTTCGAGAGTGAGCGAAACTAATGAAAACATTGTTGGGGTAAAACCTAAAGGGAAAGACCTAGCACCAAATCCAATTTGCCATCTGATCTAACTTCTGGAGGCAGTCAAAATGAGTATTTGAATTCTTCCCTACCTTATTCCTGTGCTGAGATACAGGCTGCTCCAACCTGCTGTAAAATGCTTGATTTCGAGAGTGAGCGAAACTAATGAAAACATTGTTGGGGTAAAACCTAAAGGGAAAGACCTAGCACCAAATCCAATTTGCCATCTGATCTAACTTCTGGAGGCAGTCAAAATGATCCTTAGAATTCTTCCCTACCTTATTCCTGTGCTGAGATACAGGCTGCTCCAACCTGCTGTAAAATGCTTGATTTCGAGAGTGAGCGAAACTAATGAAAACATTGTTGGGGTAAAACCTAAAGGGAAAGACCTAGCACCAAATCCAATTTGCCATCTGATCTAACTTCTGGAGGCAGTCAAAATGATCCTTAGAATTCTTCCCTACCTTATTCCTGTGCTGAGATACAGGCTGCTCCAACCTGCTGTAAAATGCTTGATTTCGAGAGTGAGCGAAACTAATGAAAACATTGTTGGGGTAAAACCTAAAGGGAAAGACCTAGCACCAAATCCAATTTGCCATCTGATCTAACTTCTGGAGGCAGTCAAAATGATCCTTAGAATTCTTCCCTACCTTATTCCTGTGCTGAGATACAGGCTGCTCCAACCTGCTGTAAAATGCTTGATTTCGAGAGTGAGCGAAACTAATGAAAACATTGTTGGGGTAAAACCTAAAGGGAAAGACCTAGCACCAAATCCAATTTGCCATCTGATCTAACTTCTGGAGGCAGTCAAAATGATCCTTAGAATTCTTCCCTACCTTATTCCTGTGCTGAGATACAGGCTGCTCCAACCTGCTCTAAAATGCTTGATTTCGAGAGTGAGCGAAACTAATGAAAACATTGTTGGGGTAAAACCTAAAGGGAAAGACCTAGCACCAAATCCAATTTGCCATCTGATCTAACTTCTGGAGGCAGTCAAAATGATCCTTAGAATTCTTCCCTACCTTATTCCTGTGCTGAGATACAGGCTGCTCCAACCTGCTGTAAAATGCTTGATTTCGAGAGTGAGCGAAACTAATGAAAACATTGTTGGGGTAAAACCTAAAGGGAAAGACCTAGCACCAAATCCAATTTGCCATCTGATCTAACTTCTGGAGGCAGTCAAAATGAGTATTTGAATTCTTCCCTACCTTATTCCTGTGCTGAGATACAGGCTGCTCCAACCTGCTGTAAAATGCTTGATTTCGAGAGTGAGCGAAACTAATGAAAAACATTGTTGGGGTAAAACCTAAAGGGAAAGACCTAGCACCAAATCCAATTTGCCATCTGATCTAACTTCTGGAGGCAGTCAAAATGAGTATTTGAATTCTTCCCTACCTTATTCCTGTGCTGAGATACAGGCTGCTCCAACCTGCTGTAAAATGCTTGATTTCGAGAGTGAGCGAAACTAATGAAAACATTGTTGGGGTAAAACCTAAAGGGAAAGACCTAGCACCAAATCCAATTTGCCATCTGATCTAACTTCTGGAGGCAGTCAAAATGAGTATTTGAATTCTTCCCTACCTTATTCCTGTGCTGAGATACAGGCTGCTCCAACCTGCTGTAAAATGCTTGATTTCGAGAGTGAGCGAAACTAATGAAAACATTGTTGGGGTAAAACCTAAAGGGAAAGACCTAGCACCAAATCCAATTTGCCATCTGATCTAACTTCTGGAGGCAGTCAAAATGATCCTTAGAATTCTTCCCTACCTTATTCCTGTGCTGAGATACAGGCTGCTCCAACCTGCTGTAAAATGCTTGATTTCGAGAGTGAGCGAAACTAATGAAAACATTGTTGGGGTAAAACCTAAAGGGAAAGACCTAGCACCAAATCCAATTTGCCATCTGATCTAACTTCTGGAGGCAGTCAAAATGAGTATTTGAATTCTTCCCTACCTTATTCCTGTGCTGAGATACAGGCTGCTCCAACCTGCTGTAAAATGCTTGATTTCGAGAGTGAGCGAAACTAATGAAAACATTGTTGGGGTAAAACCTAAAGGGAAAGACCTAGCACCAAATCCAATTTGCCATCTGATCTAACTTCTGGAGGCAGTCAAAATGATCCTTAGAATTCTTCCCTACCTTATTCCTGTGCTGAGATACAGGCTGCTCCAACCTGCTGTAAAATGCTTGATTTCGAGAGTGAGCGAAACTAATGAAAACATTGTTGGGGTAAAACCTAAAGGGAAAGACCTAGCACCAAATCCAATTTGCCATCTGATCTAACTTCTGGAGGCAGTCAAAATGATCCTTAGAATTCTTCCCTACCTTATTCCTGTGCTGAGATACAGGCTGCTCCAACCTGCTGTAAAATGCTTGATTTCGAGAGTGAGCGAAACTAATGAAAACATTGTTGGGGTAAAACCTAAAGGGAAAGACCTAGCACCAAATCCAATTTGCCATCTGATCTAACTTCTGGAGGCAGTCAAAATGATCCTTAGAATTCTTCCCTACCTTATTCCTGTGCTGAGATACAGGCTGCTCCAACCTGCTGTAAAATGCTTGATTTCGAGAGTGAGCGAAACTAATGAAAACATTGTTGGGGTAAAACCTAAAGGGAAAGACCTAGCACCAAATCCAATTTGCCATCTGATCTAACTTCTGGAGGCAGTCAAAATGAGTATTTGAATTCTTCCCTACCTTATTCCTGTGCTGAGATACAGGCTGCTCCAACCTGCTGTAAAATGCTTGATTTCGAGAGTGAGCGAAACTAATGAAAACATTGTTGGGGTAAAACCTAAAGGGAAAGACCTAGCACCAAATCCAATTTGCCATCCTGATCTAACTTCTGGAGGCAGTCAAAATGATCCTTAGAATTCTTCCCTACCTTATTCCTGTGCTGAGATACAGGCTGCTCCAACCTGCTGTAAAATGCTTGATTTCGAGAGTGAGCGAAACTAATGAAAACATTGTTGGGGTAAAACCTAAAGGGAAAGACCTAGCACCAAATCCAATTTGCCATCTGATCTAACTTCTGGAGGCAGTCAAAATGAGTATTTGAATTCTTCCCTACCTTATTCCTGTGCTGAGATACAGGCTGCTCCAACCTGCTGTAAAATGCTTGATTTCGAGAGTGAGCGAAACTAATGAAAACATTGTTGGGGTAAAACCTAAAGGGAAAGACCTAGCACCAAATCCAATTTGCCATCTGATCTAACTTCTGGAGGCAGTCAAAATGATCCTTAGAATTCTTCCCTACCTTATTCCTGTGCTGAGATACAGGCTGCTCCAACCTGCTGTAAAATGCTTGATTTCGAGAGTGAGCGAAACTAATGAAAACATTGTTGGGGTAAAACCTAAAGGGAAAGACCTAGCACCAAATCCAATTTGCCATCTGATCTAACTTCTGGAGGCAGTCAAAATGAGTATTTGAATTCTTCCCTACCTTATTCCTGTGCTGAGATACAGGCTGCTCCAACCTGCTGTAAAATGCTTGATTTCGAGAGTGAGCGAAACTAATGAAAACATTGTTGGGGTAAAACCTAAAGGGAAAGACCTAGCACCAAATCCAATTTGCCATCTGATCTAACTTCTGGAGGCAGTCAAAATGATCCTTAGAATTCTTCCCTACCTTATTCCTGTGCTGAGATACAGGCTGCTCCAACCTGCTGTAAAATGCTTGATTTCGAGAGTGAGCGAAACTAATGAAAACATTGTTGGGGGTAAAACCTAAAGGGAAAGACCTAGCACCAAATCCAATTTGCCATCTGATCTAACTTCTGGAGGCAGTCAAAATGATCCTTAGAATTCTTCCCTACCTTATTCCTGTGCTGAGATACAGGCTGCTCCAACCTGCTGTAAAATGCTTGATTTCGAGAGTGAGCGAAACTAATGAAAACATTGTTGGGGTAAAACCTA
>NW_027144267.1:0-39625 GCF_026170545.1 Melanerpes formicivorus | reverse complement strand
GAGCCAAGTCTATGGCTGGGCTGGGGATGGGGCTGGGGCCGGGGCTGGGGCAGGGATGGGGTCGGGCTGGGGCTGGGGGCAGGGATGGGGATGGGGCTGGGGCTGGGGCAGGGCTGGGGCCGGGGCTGGAACCGAGGTTTGGGCAGGGCTGGGGGCTGGGGCTGGGGCCATGCCTGGGCCTGGGGCTGGAGCAGCGTTGGTGCTGGCCTGTGGCTGGGGCTGGGGACAGGGCTGGGGCTGGGCTGGGGCTGGGGCTAGGCTGAGGGCATGGCTTTGGCAGGGCTAGGGATGGGGGCTGGGATGGGGCAGGACTGGGGCTGGGACTGGGGCAGGGAAGGGGCTGGGGCTGGATTAGGGTCGAGGGTGGGGCTGGGGCTGGGCTGGGGCCGAGGGAGGAGCTGGGCTGGGGCCGGGGCTGTGGCTGGGCTGGGGCTGGGGCTGGACTGGGTCCAGGGCAGGGGCTGGGCTGGGGCTGGGGCTGGGCCGGGGCAGGACTGGGGCTGGGGCTGGGGCTGGGGAGGGGCCCGGGCTGGGGACAGGGCTGGGGCAGGGCTGGGGCCGGGCTGGGGCTCGTTCGGTGCAGGGCTGGGTCTGGGGGCAGGATGAGGCTGGATCTGGGTTGGGGGCTGGGCCAAGGATGGGGCCAGGGCTGGGGCTGGGGCTGGGCTAGGAGCTGGAGGGTGGGCTGGGGCTGAGGCAGGGCTGGGGCAGGGCAGGGGCTGCGGCAGGGCTGGGGCCTGGGGCTGAGGCTGGGCTAGGGTCTGGGCTGGGCCTGGGACAGGGCTGGGCCTGAGGCTGGGGCAGGGCTGGGGCTGGGCTAAGGGCACGGCTGGGCTAGGGCTGTGGCTGTGCAGGGCTGGGCTAGGGCTGGGCTGGGGCCGGGGATGGGGCCATGGGTGGGGCTGGGCGGTGGCTGGGGCTGGGCTGGGGCTGGGTTAGGGCTGGGGCTGGGTCCAGGGCAGGGGCTGGGCTGGGGCTGGGGCTGGGCTGGCGCAGGGCAGGGGCTGGGGCTGGGGCTGGGCTGGGGCTGGGGCTGGGGCCAGGCCAGAGGCTAGTGTTGGGGCTGGGCTGGGGCAGGACTGGGGGCTGGGGCTGGGGCCGGGGCTGGGGCTGGGCTAGGGCTGGGGCTGGGGCCATGGCTGGGGCTGGGGTTTGGGCCAGGGCTGGGGTTGGGGCTGGGGCTGGGTCCATGGCTGGGGCTGGGCTGGGGCAGGGCTGGGGCTGGGGCTGGACCTGGGGCAGGGCTGGGCCCGAGGTTGGGGCAGGGATGGGGTTGGGCTGGGGCTGGGGGCAGGGATGGGGATGGGGCTGGGGCTGGGGCAGGGCTGGGGCCGGGGCTGGAACCGAGGTTTGGGCAGGGGCTGGGGCTGGGGCTGGGGCCGTGCCTGGGCCCGAGGCTGGGAGCAGCGTTGGTGCTGGGATGTGGCTGGGGCTGGGGACAGGGCTGGGGCCGGGCTGGGGCTGGGGCTGGGCTGAGGGCATGGCTTTGGCAGGGCTAGGGATGGGGGCTGGGATGGGGCAGGACTGGGGCTGGGACTGGGGCAGGGAAGGGGCTGGGGCTGGGATGGGGCTGGGGCTGGGGCTGTGGTCGGGGCTGGGGCTGGGCTGTGGCTGGGGCTGGGCTGGGGTCGAGGGTGGGGCTGGGGCTGGGCTGGGGCCGAGGGAGGGGCTGGGCTGGGGCTGGGGCTGGGCGCAGGGCTGGGCTAGGGCTGGGGCTGGGGCAGGGCTGGGGATGGGCTGAGGGCAGGGCTAGGCTAGGGGTGGGGCTGGGACAGGGCTGAGGCTGGTCTGAGGGCAGGGCTATGCTAGGGTTGGGGCTGGGGCAGGGCTGGGGTCAGGGCTGAGGCTGGGCTGGGGCTGGGGCTGGTCTGGGTCCAGGGCAGGGGCTGGGCTGGGGGCTGGGGATGGGCCGGGGAAGGACTGGGGATGGGGGATGGGGCTGGGGCCGGGGCTGGGGCTGGGGACAGGGCTGGGGCAGGGTTCGGTGCAGGGCTGGGTCTGGGGGCAGGGATGGGTCTGAGTCTGGGTTGAGGGCTGGGCCAAGGATGGGGCCAGGGCTGGGGCTGGGGCTGGGCTAGGGGCTGGAGGCTGGGCTGGGGCTGAGGCTGTGCTGGGGTCTGGGCTGGGCCTCGGGGCAGGGCAGGGCCTGAGGCTGGGTCCAGGGCTGGGGCTGGGCGGTGTCTGGGGCTGGGGCCAGGGCAGGGGCTCGGGACAGGGCTGGGGCCGGGCTGGGGCTGGGAGCTGGGCTGAGGGCATGGCTTGGGCAGGGCTAGGGATTGGGGCTGGGATGGGGCAGGACTGGGGCAGGGAAGGGGCTGGGGCTGGGCTGTGGCTGGGGCTGGGTTGTGTTAGGGCTGGGGCTGGGCCGGGGCAGGACTGGGACTGTGGCTGGGGCTGGGGCAGGGGCCGGGGCTGGGGACAGGGCTGGCGCTGGGCTGAGGCTGGGCTGGGGCTGGGCTGGGGCTGGGGCTGGGCCGAGGCAGGACTGGGGCTGGGGCTGGGGCTGGGGCCCGGGCTGGGGACAGGGCTGGGGCAGGGCTGGGGCCGTGCTGGGGCTGGGGCTGGGCCGGGGCAGGACTGGGGCTGGGGATGGGGCTGGGGCCGGGGCTGGGGCTGGGGACAGGGCTGGGGTAGGGTTCGGTGCAGGGCAGGGTCTGGGGACAGGGATGGGGCTGAGTCTGGGTTGGGGGCTGGGCCAAGGATGGGGCCAGGGCTGGGGCTGGGGCTGGGCTAGGGGCTGGAGGGCTGGGCTGGGGCTGAGGCTGTGCTGGGGTCTGGGCTGGGCCTGGGGCAGGGGCAGGGCCTGAGGCTGGGGTCCAGGGCTGGGGCTGGGCGGTGTCTGGGGCTGGGGCCAGGGCAGGGGCTCGGGACAGGGCTGGGGCCGGGCTGGGGCTGGGGCTGGGCTGAGGGGCATGGCTTGGGCAGGGCTAGGGATTGGGGCTGGGATGGGGCAGGACTGGGGGCTGGGCTGTGGCTGGGGCTGGGCTGGGGATGGGGCTGGGGCTGTGGTCGGGGCTGGGGCTGGGCTGTGGCTGGGGCTGGGTTGGGTTAGGGCTGGGGCTGGGCCGGGGCAGGACTGGGGCTGTGGCTGGGGCTGGGGAAGGGGCCGGGGCTGGGACAGGGCTGCGGCTGGGCTGAGGCTGGGCTGGGGCTGGGGCTGGGGCTGGACTGGGTCCAGGGCAGGGGCTGGGCTGGGGCTGGGCTGGGCCGGGGCTGGGGCTGGGGCTGGGCGCAGGGCTAGGCTAGGGGTGGGGCTGGGGCAGGGCTGGGGCTGGGCTGAGGGCAGGGCTATGCTAGGGGTGGCTCTGGGGCAGGGGCTGAGTCCGGGGCTGAGGCTGGGCTGGGGCTGGGGCTGGACTGGGTCAAGGCCAGGGGCTGGGCTGGGGCTGGGGCTGGGCCGAGGCCGGACTGGGGCTGGGGCTGGGGCTGGGGCCCGGGCTGGGGACAGGGCTGGGGCAGGGCTGGGGCCGTGCTGGGGCAGGGTTCGGTGCAGGGCTGGGTCTGGGGGCAGGGATGGGGCTGAGTCTGGGTTGGGGGCTGGGCCAAGGATGGGGCCAGGGCTGGGGCTGGGGCTGGGCTAGGGGCTGGAGGCTGGGCTGGGGCTGAGGCAGGGCTGGGGCAGGGCAGGGGCTGCGGCAGGGCTGGGGCCGGGGCTGAGGCTGGGCTAGGGTCTGGGCTGGGCCTGGGACAGGGCTGGGCCCGAGGCTGGGGCAGGGCTGGGGCTGGGCTAAGGGCAGGGCTGGGTTAGGGCTGTGGCTGTGCAGGGCTGGGCTAGGGCTGGGCTGGGGCCGGGGATGGAGCCTTGGGTGGGGCTGGGCTGCGGTCTGGGCTGGGCCTGGGGCAGGGCTGGGCCCGAGGCTGGGGTCCAGGGCTGGAGCTGGGCGGTGGCTGGGGCTGGGCTGGGGCTGGGTTAGGGCTGGGGCTGGGTCCAGGGCAGGGGCTGGGCTGGGGCTGGGGCTGGGCTGGCGCAGGGCAGGGGCTGGGGCTGGGGCTGGGCTGGGGCTGGGGCTGGAGCCAGGCCAGAGGCTAGTGTTGGGGCTGGGCTGGGGCAGGGCTGGGGCTGGGGCTGGGGCCGGGGCTGGGGCTGGGCTAGGGCTGGGGCTGGGGCCAGGGCTGGGGCTGGGGCTGGGTCCATGGCTGGGGCTGGGCTGGGGCAGGGCTGGGGCTGGGCTGGGGCAGGGCTGGGGCTGGGGCTGGACCTGGGGCAGGGCTGGGCCCGAGGCTGGGGCAGGGATGGGGTCGGGCTGGGGCTGGGGGCAGGGCTGGGGCTGGGGCTGGGGCTGGGGCAGGGCTGGGGCCGGGGCTGGAACCGAGGTTTGGGCAGGGCTGGGGCTGGGGCTGGGGCCGTGCCTGGGCCTGGGGCTGGAGCAGCGTTGGTGCTGGGCTGTGGCTGGGGCTGGGGACAGGGCTGGGGCCGGGCTGGGGCTGGGGCAGGGCTGAGGGCATGGCTTTGGCAGGGCTAGGGATGGGGGCTGGGATGGGGCAGGACTGGGGCTGGGACTGGGGCAGGGAAGGGGCTGGGGCTGGGATGGGGCTGGGGCCGGGGCTGTGGTCGGGGCTGGTGCTGGGCTGTGGCTGGGGCTGGGCTGGGGTCGAGGGTGGGGCTGGGGCTGGGCTGGGGCAGGGAAGGGGCTGGGTCCAGGGCTGGGGCTGGGCTGTGGCTGTGGCTGGGCTGGGGCTGGGGCTGGGCTGGGGCAGGGCTGGGGCTGGGTCCAGGGCTGGGGCTGGGCTGTGGCTGTGGCTGGGCTGGGCTAGGGCTGGGGCTGGGCTGGGGCTGGGCTGTGGCTGTGGCTGGGGCTGGGTCCAGGGCTGGGGGCTGGGCTGTGGTTTTGGCTGGGCTGGGCTAGGGCTGGGGCTGGGCTGGGGCCGAGGGTGGGGCTGGGGCTGGGGCCTGAGGGTAGGGCTGGGCTAGGGCTGGGGCAGGGGTGGGGGCTGGGCTATGACCAGGACTGGGCTGGGTTGGGGACTGGGGCAAGGCTGGGGCTGGGGCTGGGCTGGGGCAGGACTGGCCTGGGGCAGGGGACTGGGGTAGGGCTGGAGCCGGGGCTGGGGCCGGGGCTAGGGCAGGACTAGGCTGGAGGCTGGGCCTTGGGCTGGGGCTGGGCTGGGGCTGGGGCTGGTGCCAAGTCTATGGCTGGGCTGGGGATGGGGCTGGGGGCTGGGCTGGGGCAGGACTGGGGCTGGGGCAGGGCTGGGGCCGGGGCTGGGGCAGGGGCTGGGTCTCAGGCAGGGCTAGGGCCGGGTCTGGGGCAGGGCTGGGGCTGGGCTGGGGCTGGGTCCAGGGCAGGGGCTGGGCTGGGGCTGGGGCTGCGCTGGGTCTGGGCTGGGGCAGGGCTGGGGCTGCGGCTGGGCTGGGGATGAGTGTGGGGCTGGGCTGGGTTCTGGGCTGGGGCAGGGCTGGGGCTGCGGCTGGGCTGGGGATGAGGGTGGGGCTGGGCTGGGTTCTGGGCTGGGCCTGGGGTAGGGCTGGACCAGAGGCTGGGGCAGGGCTGGGGTAGGGCTGGGGCTGGGGCTGGGCTCGGGTAGGGCTGGGGCAGGGAAGGGGCTGGGGACAGGGCTGGGGCAGGGCTGTGGCTTGGGCTGGGCTGGGGCAGGGCTGGGGCTGGGGCTGGGTCCAAGTCTATGGCTGGGCTGGGGATGGGGCTGGGGCTGGACCTGGGGCAGGGCTGGGCCCGAGGCTGGGGCAGGGATGGGGTCGGGCTGGCCTGGGGGCAGGGATGGGGATGGGCCTGGGGCTGGGGCAGGGCTGGGGCCGGGGTGGAACCGAGGTTTGGGCAGGGCTGGGGCTGGGGCTGGGGCCGTGCCTGGGCCTGGGGCTGGAGCAGTGTTGGTGCTGGGCTGTGGCTGGGGCTGGGGACAGGGCTGGGGCCGGGCTGGGGCTGGGGCTGGGCTGAGGGCATGGCTTTGGCAGGGCTAGGGATGGGGGCTGGGATGGGGCAGGACTGGGGCTGGGACTGGGGCAGGGAAGGGGCTGGGGCTGGGATGGGACTGGGGCTGGGGCTGGGGTCGAGGGTGGGGGCTGGGGCTGGGCTGGGGCCGAGGGAGGGGCTGGGCTGGGGCCAATGTTGGGGTTGGGGCTGGGGCAGGGAAGGGGCTGGGTCCAGGGCTGGGGCTGGGCTGTGGCTGTGGCTGGGCTGGGCTGGGGCTGGGGCTGGGCTGGGGCAGCGCTGGGGCTGGGTCCAGGGCTGGGGCTGGGCTGTGGCTGTGGCTGGGCTGGGCTAGGGCTGGGGCTGGGCTGGGGCCGAGGGTGGGGCTGGGGCTGGGGCTGGGGCTGGGGCCTGAGGGTAGGGCTGGGCTAGGGCTGGGGCAGGGGTGGGGCTGGGCTGGGACCAGGACTGGGCTGGACGGGGACTGGGGCAAGGCTGGGGCTGGGGCTGGGCTGGGGCAGGACTGGCCTGGGGCAGGGACTGGGGTAGGGCTGGAGCCGGGGCTGGGGCGGGGCTAGGGCAGGACTAGGCTGGAGGCTGGGCATTGGGCTGGGGCTGGGCTGGGGCTGGGGCTGGAGCCAAGTCTATGGCTGGGCTGGGGATGGGCTGGGGCCGGGGCTGGGGCAGGACTGGGGCTGGGGCAGGGCTGGGGCCGGGGCTGGGGCAGGGGCTGGGTCTCAGGCAGGGCTAGGACCGGGTCTGGGGCAGGGCTGGGGCTGGGCTGGGGCTGGGTCCAGGGCAGGGGCTGGGCTGGGGCTGGGGCTGGGCTGGGTCTGGGCTGGGGCAGGGCTGGGGCTGCGGCTGGGCTGGGGATGAGTGTGGGGCTGGGCTGGGTTCTGGGCTGGGGCAGGGCTGGGGCTGGGTCTGGTGCCAGGGCTGGGGCTGGGCTAAGGGCAGGGCTGGGTTAGGGCTGTGGCTGTTCAGGCTGGGCTAGGGCTGGGCTGGGGCCCGGGGATGGAGCCTTGGGTGGGGCTGGGCTGCGGTCTGGGCTGGGCCTGGGGCAGGGCAGGGCCCGAGGCTGGGGTCCAGGGCTGGGGCTGGGCGGTGGCTGGGGCTGGGCTGGGGCTGGGGTTAGGGCTGGGGCTGGGTCCAGGCAGGGGCTGGGCTGGGGCTGGGGCTGGGCTGGCGCAGGGCAGGGGCTGGTTCTGGGGCTGGGCTGGGGCTGGGGCTGGAGCCAGGCCAGAGGCTAGTGTTGGGGCTGGGCTGGGGCAGGGCTGGGGCTGGGGCTGGGGCCGGGGCTGGGGCTGGGCTAGGGCCGGGGCTGGGGCCAGGGCTGGGGGCTGGGGTTTGGGCCACGGCTGGGCTGGGGCTGGAGCTGGGGCTGGGTCCATGGCTGGGGCTGGGCTGGGGCAGGGCTGGGGCTGGGGCTGGACCTGGGGCAGGGCTGGGCCCGAGGCTGGGGCAGGGATGGGGTCGGGCTGGGGCTGGGGGCAGGGATGGGGATGGGGCTGGGGCTGGGGCAGGGCTGGGGCCGGGGCTGGAACCGAGGTTTGGGCAGGGCTGGGGCTGGGGCTGGGGGCCGTGCCTGGGCCTGGGGCTGGAGCAGCGTTGGTGCTGGGCTGTGGCTGGGGCTGGGGACAGGGCTGGGGCCGGGCTGGGGGCTGGGGCTGGGCTGAGGGCATGGCTTTGGCAGGGCTAGGGATGGGGGCTGGGATGGGGCAGGACTGGGGCTGGGACTGGGGCAGGGAAGGGTCTGGGGCTGGGATGGGACTGGGGCCGGGGGCAGTGGTCGGGGCTGGGGCTGGGCTGTGGCTGGGGCTGGGCTGGGGTCGAGGGTGGGGCTGGGGCTGGGCTGGGGCCGAGGGAGGGGCTGGGCTGGGGCCAAAGTTGGGGCTGGGGCTGGGGCTGGCGCTGGGCTGGGGCAGGGAAGGGGCTGGGTCCAGGGCTGGGGCTGGGCTGTGGCTGTGGCTGGGCTGGGCTGGGGCTGGGGCTGGGCTGGGGCAGGGCTGGGGCTGGGTCCAGGGCTGGGGCTGGGCTGTGGCTGTGGCTGGGCTGGGGCCGAGGGTGGGGCTGGGGCTGGGGCTGGGGCTGGGGCCTGAGGGTAGGGCTGGGCTAGGGCTGGGGCAGGGGTGGGGCTGGGCTGGGACCAGGACTGGGCTGGGGCGGGGGACTGGGGCAAGGCTGGGGCTGGGGGCTGGGGCTGTGGGCAGGACTGGCCTGGGGCAGGGACTGGGGTAGGGCTGGAGCCGGGGCTGCGGCCGGGGCTAGGGCAGGACTAGGCTGGAGGCTGGGCCTTGGGCTGGGGCTGGGCTGGGGCTGGGGCTGGGGCCGGGGCTGGGGCAGGACTGGGGCTGGGGCAGGGCTGGGGCCGGGGCTGGGGCAGGGGCTGGGGCAGGACTGGGGCTGGGGCAGGGCTGGGGCCGGGGCTGGGGCAGGGGCTGGGTCTCAGGCAGGGCTAGGGCCGGGTCTGGGGCAGGGCTGGGGCTGGGCTGGTGCTGGGTCCAGGGCAGGGGCTGGGCTGGGGCTGGGGCTGCGCTGGGTCTGGGCTGGGGCAGGGCTGGGGCTGCGGCTGGGCTGGGGATGAGTGTGGGGCTGGGCTGGGTTCTGGGCTGGGCCAGGGGTAGGGCTGGACCAGAGGCTGGGGCAGGGCTGGGGTAGGGCTGGGGCTGGGGCTGGGCTCGGGTAGGGCTGGGGCAGGGAAGGGGCTGGGGACAGGGCTGGGGCAGGGCTGTGGCTTGGGCTGGGCTGGGGCAGGGCTGGGCTGGGGCTGGGGCCGGGGCTAGGGCAGGACTAGGCTGGAGGCTGGGCCTTGGGCTGGGGCTGGGCTGGGGCTGGGGCTGGAGCCAAGTCTATGGCTGGGCTGGGGATGGGGCTGGGGCTGGACCTGGGGCAGGGCTGGGCCCGAGGCTGGGGCAGGGATGGGGTCGGGCTGGGGGCTGGGGGCAGGGATGGGGCCGGGGCTGGAACCGAGGTTTGGGCAGGGCTGGGGCTGGGGCTGGGGCCGTGCCTGGGCCTGGGGCTGGAGCAGCGTTGGTGCTGGGCTGTGGCTGTGGCTGGGGACAGGGCTGGGGCCGGGCTGGGGCTGGGGCTGGGCTGAGGGCATGGCTTTGGGCAGGGCTAGGGATGGGGGCTGGGATGGGGCAGGACTGGGGCTGGGACTGGGGCAGGGAAGGGGCTGGGGCTGGGATGGGACTGGGGCTGGGCTGGGGTCGAGGGTGGGGCTGGGGGCTGGGCTGCGGCTGAGGGAGAGGCTGGGCTGGGGCCAATGTTGGGGTTGGGGCTGGGGCAGGGAAGGGGCTGGGTCCAGGGCTGGGGCTGGGCTGTGGCTGTGGCTGGGCTGGGCTGGGGCTGGGGCTGGGCTGGGGCAGGGCTGGGGCTGGGTCCAGGGCTGGGGCTGGGCTGTGGCTGTGGCTGGGCTGGGCTAGGGCTGGGGCTGGGCTGGGGCCGAGGGTGGGGCTGGGGCTGGGGCTGGGGCTGGGGCTGAGGGTAGGGCTGGGCTAGGGCTGGGGCAGGGGTGGGGCTGGGCTGGGACCAGGACTGGGCTGGGGCGGGGACTGGGGCAAGGCTGGGGCTGGGGCTGGGCTGGGGCAGGACTGGCCTGGGGCAGGGACTGGGGTAGGGCTGGAGCCGGGGCTGGGGCGGGGGCTAGGCAGGACTAGGCTGGAGGCTGGGCCTTGGGCTGGAGCTGGGCTGGGGCTGGGGCTGGAGCCAAGTCTATGGCTGGGCTGGGGATGGGGCAGGACTGGGGCTGGGGCAGGGCTGGGGCCGGGGCTGGGGCAGGGGCTGGGTCTCAGGCAGGGCTAGGGCCGGGTCTGGGGCAGGGCTGGGGCTGGGTCCAGGGCAGGGGCTGGGCTGGGGCTGGGGCTGGGCTGGGTCTGGGCTGGGGCAGGGCTGGGGCTGCGGCTGGGCTGGGGATGAGTGTGGGGCTGGGCTGGGTTCTGGGCTGGGGCAGGGCTGGGGCTGCGGCTGGGCTGGGGATGAGGGTGGGGCTGGGCTGGGTTCTGGGCTGGGCCTGGGGTAGGGCTGGACCAGAGGCTGGGGCAGGGCTGGGGTAGGGCTGGGGCTGGGCTGGGCTCGGGTAGGGCTGGGGCAGGGAAGGGGCTGGGGACAGGGCTGGGGCAGGGCTGTGGCTGGGGCTGGGCTGGGGCAGGGCTGGGGCTGGGGCCGGGGCTGGGGCTGGACTAGGGCTGGGTCTGGTGCCAGGGCTTGGGGCTGGGCTAAGGGCAGGGCTGGTTTAGGGCTGTGGCTGTGCAGGGCTGGGCTAGGGCTGGGCTGGGGCCGGGGATGGAGCCTTGGGTGGGGCTGGGCTGCGGTCTGGGCTGGGCCTGGGGCAGGGCTGGGCCCGAGGCTGGGGTCCAGGTCTGGGGGCTGGGCGGTGGCTGGGGCTGGGCTGGGGCTGGGTTAGGGCTGGGGCTGGGTCCAGGGCATGGGCTGGGCTGGGGCTGGGGCTGGGCTGGCGCAGGGCAGGGGCTGGGGCTGGGGTTGGGCTGGGGCTGGGGCTGGGGCCAGGCCAGAGACTAGTGTTGGGGCTGGGCTGGGGCAGGGCTGGGGCTGGGGCTGGGGCCGGGGCTGGGGCTGGGCTAGGGCCGGGGCTGGGGCCAGGGCTGGGGCTGGGGTTTGGGCCACGGCTGGGGCTGGGGCTGGAGCTGGGGCTGGGTCCATGGCTGGGGCTGGGCTGGGGCAGGGCTGGGGCTGGGGCTGGACCTGGGGCAGGGCTGGGCCCGAGGCTGGGGCAGGGATGGGGTCGGGCTGGGGCTGGGGGCAGGGCTGGGGCTGGGGCTGGGGCTGGGGCAGGGCTGGGGCCGGGGCTGGAACCGAGGTTTGGGCAGGGCTGGGGCTGGGGCTGGGGCCGTGCCTGGGCCTGGGCTGGAGCAGCGTTGGTGCTGGGCTGTGGCTGGGGCTGGGGACAGGGCTGGGGCCGGGCCGGGGCTGGGGCTGGGCTGAGGGCATGGCTTTGGCAGGGCTAGGGATGGGGGCTGGGATGGGGCAGGACTGGGGCTGGGACTGGGGCAGGGAAGGGGCTGGGGCTGGGATGGGACTGGGGCCGGGGCTGTGGTCGGGGCTGGGGCTGGGCTGTGGCTGGGGCTGGGCTGGGGTCGAGGGTGGGGCTGGGGCTGGGCTGGGGCCGAGGGAGGGGCTGGGCTGGGGCTGGGGCTGGGCTGGGGCCGAGGGAGGGGCTGGGCTGGGGCCAATGTTGGGGCTGGGGCTGGGGCTGGGGCTGGGCTGGGGCAGGGAAGGGGCTGGGTCCAGGGCTGGGGCTGGGCTGTGGCTGTGGCTGGGCTGGGCTGGGGCTGGGGCTGGGCTGGGGCAGGGCTGGGGCTGGGTCCAGGGCTGGGGCTGGGCTGTGGCTGTGGCTGGGCTGGGCTAGGGCTGGGGCTGGGCTGGGGCCGAGGGTGGGGCTGGGGCTGGGGCTGGGGCTGGGGCCTGAGGGTAGGGCTGGGCTAGGGCTGGGGCAGGGGTGGGGCTGGGCTGGGACCAGGACTGGGCTGGGGCGGGGACTGGGGCAAGGCTGGGGCTGGGGGCTGGGCTGGGGCAGGACTGGCCTGGGGCAGGGACTGGGGTAGGGCTGGAGCCGGGGCTGGGGCCGGGGCTAGGGCAGGACTAGGCTGGAGGCTGGGCCTTGGGCTGGGGCTGGGCTGGGGCTAGGGCTGGTGCCAAGTCTATGGCTGGGCTGGGGATGGGGCTGGGGCCGGGGCTGGGGCAGGACTGGGGCTGGGGCAGGGCTGGGGCCGGGGCTGGGGGCAGGGGCTGGGTCTCAGGCAGGGCTAGGGCCGGGTCTGGGGCAGGGCTGGGGCTGGGCTGGGGCTGGGTCCAGGGCAGGGGCTGGGCTGGGGCTGGGGCTGGGCTGGGTCTGGGCTAGGGCAGGGCTGGGGCTGCGGCTGGGGCTGGGTCCAGGGCAGGGGCTGGGCTGGGGCTGGGGCTGCGCTGGGTCTGGGCTGGGGCAGGGCTGGGGCTGCGGCTGGGCTGGGGATGAGTGTGGGGCTGGGCTGGGTTCTGGGCTGGGGCAGGGCTGGGGCTGCGGCTGGGCTGGGGATGAGGGTGGGGCTGGGCTGGGTTCTGGGCTGGGCCAGGGGTAGGGCTGGTCCAGAGGCTGGGGCAGGGCTGGGGTAGGGCTGGGGCTGGGGCTGGGCTCGGGTAGGGCTGGGGCAGGGAAGGGGCTGGGGACAGGGCTGGGGCAGGGCTGTGGCTTGGGCTGGGCTGGGGCAGGGCTGGGGCTGGGGCTGGGGCCGGGGCTAGGGCAGGACTAGGCTGGAGGCTGGGCCTTGGGCTGGGGCTGGGCTGGGGCTGGGGCTGGAGCCAAGTCTATGGCTGGGCTGGGGATGGGGCTGGGGCTGGACCTGGGGCAGGGCTGGGCCCGAGGCTGGGGCAGGGATGGGGTCGGGCTGGGGCTGGGGGCAGGGATGGGGATGGGGCTGGGGCTGGGGCAGGGCTGGGGCCGGGGCTGGAACCGAGGTTTGGGCAGGGCTGGGGCTGGGGCTGGGGCCGTGCCTGGGCCTGGGGCTGGAGCAGCGTTGGTGCTGGGCTGTGGCTGGGGCTGGGGACAGGGCTGGGGCCGGGCTGGGGCTGGGGCTGGGGCTGAGGGCATGGCTTTGGCAGGGCTAGGGATGGGGGCTGGGATGGGGCAGGACTGGGGCTGGGACTGGGGCAGGGAAGGGGCTGGGGCTGGGATGGGACTGGGGCTGGGCTGGGGTCGAGGGTGGGGCTGGGGCTGGGCTGCGGCCGAGGGAGAGGCTGGGCTGGGGCCAATGTTGGGGTTGGGGCTGGGGCAGGGAAGGGGCTGGGTCCAGGGCTGGGGCTGGGCTGTGGCTGTGGCTGGGCTGGGCTGGGCCTGGGGCTGGGCTGGGGCAGGGCTGGGGCTGGGTCCAGGGCTGGGGCTGGGCTGTGGCTGTGGCTGGGCTGGGCTAGGGCTGGGGCTGGGCTGGGGCCGAGGGTGGGGCTGGGGCTGGGGCTGGGGCTGGGGCCTGAGGGTAGGGCTGGGCTAGGGCTGGGGCAGGGGTGGGGCTGGGCTGGGACCAGGACTGGGCTGGGGCGGGGCCTGGGGCAAGGCTGGGGCTGGGGCTGGGCTGGGGCAGGACTGGCCTGGGGCAGGGACTGGGGGTAGGGCTGGAGCCGGGGCTGGGGCGGGGGCTAGGGCAGGACTAGGCTGGAGGCTGGGCCTTGGGCTGGAGCTGGGCTGGGGCTGGGGCTGGAGCCAAGTCTATGGCTGGGCTGGGGATGGGGCAGGACTGGGGCTGGGGCAGGGCTGGGGCCGGGGCTGGGGCAGGGGCTGGGTCTCAGGCAGGGCTAGGGCCGGGTCTGGGGCAGGGCTGGGGCTGGGTCCAGGGCAGGGGCTGGGCTGGGGCTGGGGCTGGGCTGGGTCTGGGCTGGGGCAGGGCTGGGGCTGCGGCTGGGCTGGGGATGAGTGTGGGGCTGGGCTGGGTTCTGGGCTGGGGCAGGGCTGGGGCTGCGGCTGGGCTGGGGATGAGGGTGGGGCTGGGCTGGGTTCTGCGCTGGGCCTGGGGTAGGGCTGGACCAGAGGCTGGGGCAGGGCTGGGGTAGGGCTGGGGCTGGGGCTGGGCTCGGGTAGGGCTGGGGCAGGGAAGGGGCTGGGGACAGGGCTGGGGCAGGGCTGTGGCTGGGGCTGGGCTGGGGCAGGGCTGGGGCTGGGGCCGGGGCTGGGGCTGGACTAGGGCTGGGTCTGGTGCCAGGGCTGGGGCTGGGCTAAGGGCAGGGCTGGTTTAGGGCTGTGGCTGTGCAGGGCTGGGCTAGGGCTGGGCTGGGGCCGGGGATGGAGCCTTGGGTGGGGCTGGGCTGCGGTCTGGGCTGGGCCTGGGGCAGGGCTGGGCCCGAGGCTGGGGTCCAGGTCTGGGGCTGGGCGGTGGCTGGGGCTGGGCTGGGGCTGGGTTAGGGCTGGGGCTGGGTCCAGGGCAGGGGCTGGGCTGGGGCTGGGGCTGGGCTGGCGCAGGGCAGGGGCTGGGGCTGGGGTTGGGCTGGGGCTGGGGCTGGGGCCAGGCCAGAGACTAGTGTTGGGGCTGGGCTGGGGCAGGGCTGGGGCTGGGGCTGGGGCCGGGGCTGGGGCTGGGCTAGGGCCGGGGCTGGGGCCAGGGCTGGGGCTGGGGTTTGGGCCACGGCTGGGGCTGGGGCTGGAGCTGGGGCTGGGTCCATGGCTGGGGCTGGGCTGGGGCAGGGCTGGGGCTGGGGCTGGACCTGGGGCAGGGCTGGGCCCGAGGCTGGGGCAGGGATGGGGTCGGGCTGGGGCTGGGGGCAGGGCTGGGGCTGGGGCTGGGGCTGGGGCAGGGCTGGGGCCGGGGCTGGAACCGAGGTTTGGGCAGGGCTGGGGCTGGGGCTGGGGCCGTGCCTGGGCCTGGGCTGGAGCAGCGTTGGTGCTGGGCTGTGGCTGGGGCTGGGGACAGGGCTGGGGCCGGGCCGGGGCTGGGGCTGGGCTGAGGGCATGGCTTTGGCAGGGCTAGGGATGGGGGCTGGGATGGGGGCAGGACTGGGGCTGGGACTGGGGCAGGGAAGGGGCTGGGGCTGGGATGGGACTGGGGCCGGGGCTGTGGTCGGGGCTGGGGCTGGGCTGTGGCTGGGGCTGGGCTGGGGTCGAGGGTGGGGCTGGGGCTGGGCTGGGGCCGAGGGAGGGGCTGGGCTGGGGCTGGGGCTGGGCTGGGGCCGAGGGAGGGGCTGGGCTGGGGCCAATGTTGGGGCTGGGGCTGGGGCTGGGCTGGGGCAGGGAAGGGGCTGGGTCCAGGGCTGGGGCTGGGCTGTGGCTGTGGCTGGGCTGGGCTGGGGCTGGGGCTGGGCTGGGGCAGGGCTGGGGCTGGGTCCAGGGCTGGGGCTGGGCTGTGGCTGTGGCTGGGCTGGGCTAGGGCTGGGGCTGGGCTGGGGCCGAGGGTGGGGCTGGGGCTGGGGCTGGGGCCTGAGGGTAGGGCTGGGCTAGGGCTGGGGCAGGGGTGGGGCTGGGCTGGGACCAGGACTGGGCTGGGGCGGGGACTGGGGCAAGGCTGGGGCTGGGGCTGGGCTGGGGCAGGACTGGCCTGGGGCAGGGACTGGGGTAGGGCTGGAGCCGGGGCTGGGGCCGGGGCTAGGGCAGGACTAGGCTGGAGGCTGGGCCTTGGGCTGGGGCTGGGCTGGGGCTAGGGCTGGTGCCAAGTCTATGGCTGGGCTGGGGATGGGGCTGGGGCCGGGGCTGGGGCAGGACTGGGGCTGGGGCAGGGCTGGGGCCGGGGCTGGGGCAGGGGCTGGGTCTCAGGCAGGGCTAGGGCCGGGTCTGGGGCAGGGCTGGGGCTGGGCTGGGGCTGGGTCCAGGGCAGGGGCTGGGCTGGGGCTGGGGCTGGGCTGGGTCTGGGCTGGGGCAGGGCTGGGGCTGCGGCTGGGCTGGGGATGAGGGTGGGGCTGGGCTGGGTTCTGGGCTGGGGCAGGGCTGGGGCTGCGGCTGGGCTGGGGATGAGGGTGGGGCTGGGCTGGGTTCTGGGCTGGGCCTGGGGTAGGGCTGGACCAGAGGCTGGGGCAGGGCTGGGGTAGGGCTGGGGCTGGGGCTGGGCTCGGGTAGGGCTGGGGCAGGGCTGGGGCTGGGGCTGGGGCCGGGGCTAGGGCAGGACTAGGCTGGAGGCTGGGCCTTGGGCTGGGGCTGGGCTGGGGCTGGGGCTGGAGCCAAGTCTATGGCTGGGCTGGGGATGGGGCTGGGGCTGGACCTGGGGCAGGGCTGGGCCCGAGGCTGGGGCAGGGATGGGGTCGGGCTGGGGCTGGGGGCAGGGATGGGGATGGGGCTGGGGCTGGGGCAGGGCTGGGGCCGGGGCTGGAACCGAGGTTTGGGCAGGGCTGGGGGCTGGGGCTGGGGCCGTGCCTGGGCCTGGGGCTGGAGCAGCGTTGGTGCTGGGCTGTGGCTGTGGCTGGGGACAGGGCTGGGGCCGGGCTGGGGCTGGGGCTGGGCTGAGGGCATGGCTTTGGCAGGGCTAGGGATGGGGGCTGGGATGGGGCAGGACTGGGGCTGGGACTGGGGCAGGGAAGGGGCTGGGGCTGGGATGGGACTGGGGCTGGGCTGGGGTCGAGGGTGGGGCTGGGGCTGGGCTGCGGCCGAGGGAGAGGCTGGGCTGGGGCCAATGTTGGGGTTGGGGCTGGGGCAGGGAAGGGGCTGGGTCCAGGGCTGGGGCTGGGCTGTGGCTGTGGCTGGGCTGGGCTGGGGCTGGGGCTGGGCTGGGGCAGGGCTGGGGCTGGGTCCAGGGCTGGGGCTGGGCTGTGGCTGTGGCTGGGCTGGGCTAGGGCTGGGGCTGGGCTGGGGCCGAGGGTGGGGCTGGGGCTGGGGCTGGGGCTGGGGCCTGAGGGTAGGGCTGGGCTAGGGCTGGGGCAGGGGTGGGGCTGGGCTGGGACCAGGACTGGGCTGGGGCGGGGACTGGGGCAAGGCTGGGGCTGGGGCTGGGCTGGGGCAGGACTGGCCTGGGGCAGGGACTGGGGTAGGGCTGGAGCCGGGGCTGGGGCGGGGGCTAGGGCAGGACTAGGCTGGAGGCTGGGCCTTGGGCTGGAGCTGGGCTGGGGCTGGGGCTGGAGCCAAGTCTATGGCTGGGCTGGGGATGGGGCAGGACTGGGGCTGGGGCAGGGCTGGGGCCGGGGCTGGGGCAGGGGCTGGGTCTCAGGCAGGGCTAGGGCCGGGTCTGGGGCAGGGCTGGGGCTGGGTCCAGGGCAGGGGCTGGGCTGGGGCTGGGGCTGGGCTGGGTCTGGGCTGGGGCAGGGCTGGGGCTGCGGCTGGGCTGGGGATGAGTGTGGGGCTGGGCTGGGTTCTGGGCTGGGGCAGGGCTGGGGCTGCGGCTGGGCTGGGGATGAGGGTGGGGCTGGGCTGGGTTCTGGGCTGGGCCTGGGGTAGGGCTGGACCAGAGGCTGGGGCAGGGCTGGGGTAGGGCTGGGGCTGGGGCTGGGCTCGGGTAGGGCTGGGGCAGGGAAGGGGCTGGGGACAGGGCTGGGGCAGGGCTGTGGCTGGGGCTGGGCTGGGGCAGGGCTGGGGCTGGGGCCGGGGCTGGGGCTGGACTAGGGCTGGGTCTGGTGCCAGGGCTGGGGCTGGGCTAAGGGCAGGGCTGGTTTAGGGCTGTGGCTGTGCAGGGCTGGGCTAGGGCTGGGCTGGGGCCGGGGATGGAGCCTTGGGTGGGGCTGGGCTGCGGTCTGGGCTGGGCCTGGGGCAGGGCTGGGCCCGAGGCTGGGGTCCAGGTCTGGGGCTGGGCGGTGGCTGGGGCTGGGCTGGGGCTGGGTTAGGGCTGGGGCTGGGTCCAGGGCAGGGGCTGGGCTGGGGCTGGGGCTGGGCTGGCGCAGGGCAGGGGCTGGGGCTGGGGTTGGGCTGGGGCTGGGGCTGGGGCCAGGCCAGAGACTAGTGTTGGGGCTGGGCTGGGGCAGGGCTGGGGCTGGGGCTGGGGCCGGGGCTGGGGCTGGGCTAGGGCCGGGGCTGGGGCCAGGGCTGGGGCTGGGGTTTGGGCCACGGCTGGGGCTGGGGCTGGAGCTGGGGCTGGGTCCATGGCTGGGGCTGGGCTGGGGCAGGGCTGGGGCTGGGGCTGGACCTGGGGCAGGGCTGGGCCCGAGGCTGGGGCAGGGATGGGGTCGGGCTGGGGCTGGGGGCAGGGCTGGGGCTGGGGCTGGGGCTGGGGCAGGGCTGGGGCCGGGGCTGGAACCGAGGTTTGGGCAGGGCTGGGGCTGGGGCTGGGGCCGTGCCTGGGCCTGGGCTGGAGCAGCGTTGGTGCTGGGCTGTGGCTGGGGCTGGGGACAGGGCTGGGGCCGGGCCGGGGCTGGGGCTGGGCTGAGGGCATGGCTTTGGCAGGGCTAGGGATGGGGGCTGGGATGGGGCAGGACTGGGGCTGGGACTGGGGCAGGGAAGGGGCTGGGGCTGGGATGGGACTGGGGCCGGGGCCTGTGGTCGGGGCTGGGGCTGGGCTGTGGCTGGGGCTGGGCTGGGGTCGAGGGTGGGGCTGGGGCTGGGCTGGGGCCGAGGGAGGGGCTGGGCTGGGGCTGGGGCTGGGCTGGGGCCGAGGGAGGGGCTGGGCTGGGGCCAATGTTGGGGCTGGGGCTGGGGCTGGGGCTGGGCTGGGGCAGGGAAGGGGCTGGGTCCAGGGCTGGGGCTGGGCTGTGGCTGTGGCTGGGCTGGGCTGGGGCTGGGGCTGGGCTGGGGCAGGGCTGGGGCTGGGTCCAGGGCTGGGGCTGGGCTGTGGCTGTGGCTGGGCTGGGCTAGGGCTGGGGCTGGGCTGGGGCCGAGGGTGGGGCTGGGGCTGGGGCTGGGGCTGGGGCCTGAGGGTAGGGCTGGGCTAGGGCTGGGGCAGGGGTGGGGCTGGGCTGGGACCAGGACTGGGCTGGGGCGGGGACTGGGGCAAGGCTGGGGCTGGGGCTGGGCTGGGGCAGGACTGGCCTGGGGCAGGGACTGGGGTAGGGCTGGAGCCGGGGCTGGGGCCGGGGCTAGGGCAGGACTAGGCTGGAGGCTGGGCCTTGGGCTGGGGCTGGGCTGGGGCTAGGGCTGGTGCCAAGTCTATGGCTGGGCTGGGGATGGGGCTGGGGCCGGGGCTGGGGCAGGACTGGGGCTGGGGCAGGGCTGGGGCCGGGGCTGGGGCAGGGGCTGGGTCTCAGGCAGGGCTAGGGCCGGGTCTGGGGCAGGGCTGGGGCTGGGCTGGGGCTGGGTCCAGGGCAGGGGCTGGGCTGGGGCTGGGGCTGGGCTGGGTCTGGGCTGGGGCAGGGCTGGGGCTGCGGCTGGGCTGGGGATGAGGGTGGGGCAGGGCTGGGTTCTGGGCTGGGGCAGGGCTGGGGCTGCGGCTGGGCTGGGGATGAGGGTGGGGCTGGGCTGGGTTCTGGGCTGGGCCTGGGGTAGGGCTGGACCAGAGGCTGGGGCAGGGCTGGGGTAGGGCTGGGGCTGGGGCTGGGCTCGGGTAGGGCTGGGGCAGGGAAGGGGCTGGGGACAGGGCTGGGGCAGGGCTGTGGCTTGGGCTGGGCTGGGGCAGGGCTGGGGCTGGGGCTGGAACCAAGTCTTGGGCAGGGCTGCGGCTGGGGCAGGGCCGGGGCTGGGGCAGGACTGGCGCTGGGGCAGGTTTGGGGCCAAGGCGGGGCTGGTGCTGGACTGGGGGCAGGGCTGGGCTAGGGCTGGGGGGAGGGCTGGGCTAGAGCTGGGCTGGGGCAGCGCTGGGCTGGGCTGGGCTGGGGCTGGGGCTCGGGCTGGGCGCAGGGCTAGGCTAGGGGTGGGGCTAGGGCAGGGCTGGTGCCGGGCCTGTGGCTGGGCTGGGGCTGGGGCTGGACTGGGTCCAGGGCAGGGGCTGGGCTGGGGCTGGGGCTGGGCCAGGGCAGGACTGGGGCTGGGGCTGGGGCTGGGACAGGGGCCCGGGCTGGGTACAGGGCTGGGGCTCGTTCGGTGCAGGGCTGGGTCTGGGGGCAGGGATGAGGCTGGATCTGGGTTGGGGGCTGGGCCAAGGATGGGGCCAGGGCTGGGGCTGGGGCTGGGCTAGGGGCTGCGGCAGGGCTGGGGCCGGGGCTGAGGCTGGGCTAGGGTCTGGGCTGGGCCTGGGACAGGGCTGGGCCCGAGGCTGGGGCAGGGCTGGGGCTGGGCTAAGGGCAGGGCTGGGCTAGGGCTGTGGCTGTGCAGGGCTGGGCTAGGGCTGGGCTGGGGCCGGGGATGGGGCCATGGGTGGGGCTGTGCTGCGGTCTGAGCTGGGCCTGGGGCAGGGCTCGGCCCGAGGCTGGGGTCCAGGGCTGGGGCTGGGTGGTGGCTGGGGCTGGGCTGGGGCTGGGTTAGGGCTGGGGCTGGGTCCAGGGCAGGGGCTGGGCTGGGGCTGGGGCTGGGCTGGGGCTGGGGCTGGGGCCAGGCCAGAGGCTAGTGTTGGGGCTGGGCTGGGGCAGGGCTGGGGCTGGGGCTGGGGCCGGGGCTGGGGCTGGGCTAGGGCTGGGGCTGGGGCCAGGGCTGGGGCTGGGGTTTGGGCCAGGGCTGGGGCTGGGGCTGGGGCTGGGTCCATGGCTGGGGCTGGCCTGGGGCAGGGCTGGGGCTGGGGCTGGACCTGGGGCAGGGCTGGGCCCGAGGCTGGGGCAGGGATGGGGTCGGGCTGGGGCTGGGGGCAGGGATGGGGATGGGGCTGGGGCCGGGGCAGGACTGGGGCTGTGGCTGGGGCTGGGGACAGGGCTGGGGCCGGGCTGGGGCTGGGGCTGGGCTGAGGGCATGGCTTTGGCAGGGCTAGGGATGGGGGCTGGGATGGGGCAGGACTGGGGCTGGGACTGGGGCAGGGAAGGGGCTGGGGCTGGGATGGGGCTGGGGCTGGGGCTGTGGTCGGGGCTGGGGGCTGGGCTGTGGCTGGGGCTGGGCTGGGGTCGAGGGTGGGGCTGGGGCTGGGCTGGGGCCGAGGGAGGGGCTGGGCTGGGGCTGGGGCTGGGCGCAGGGCTGGGCTAGGGCTGGGGCTGGGGCAGGGCTGGGGATGGGCTGAGGGCAGGGCTAGGCTAGGGGTGGGGCTGGGACAGGGCTGAGGCTGGGCTGAGGGCAGGGCTATGCTAGGGTTGGGGCTGGGGCAGGGCTGGGGTCAGGGCTGAGGCTGGGCTGGGGCTGGGGCTGGACTGGGTCCAGGGCAGGGGCTGGGCTGGGGCTGGGGCTGGGGCTGGGCCGGGGCAGGACTGGGGATGGGGATGGGGCTGGGGCCGGGGCTGGGGCTGGGCTAAGGGCAGGGCTGGGTTAGGGCTGTGGCTGTGCAGGGCTGGGCTAGGGCTGGGGCTGGGCTGGGACCGAGGGAGGGGCTGGGGCCGGGGCTGGGGCTGGGCGCAGGGCTGGGCTAGGGCTGGGGCTGGGCTGGGGCCGAGGGAGGGGCTGGGGCTGGGGCTGGGGCTGGGCGCAGGGCTGGGCTAGGGCTGGGGCTGGGGCAGGGCTGTAGCTGGGCTGAGGGCAGGGCTAGGCTAGGGGTGGCTCTGGGGCAGGGCTGAGGCCGGGGCTGAGGCTGGGCTGGGGCTGGGGCTGGACTGGGTCCAGGCCAGGGGCTGGGCTGGGGCTGGGGCTGGGCCGAGGCAGGACTGGGGCTGGGGCTGGGGCTGGGGCAGGGGCCCGGGCTGGGGACAGGGCTGGGGCAGGGCTGGGGCCGTGCTGGGGCTGGGTTCGGTGCTGGGCTGGGTCTGGGGGCAGGGATGGGGCTGAGTCTGGTTTGGGGGCTGGGCCAAGGATGGGTCTGGGCTGGGGCTGGGGCTGGGCTAGGGTCGAGGGTGGGGCTGGGGCTGGGATGGGGCTGGGTCCAGGGCTGAGGCTGGGCTGGGGCTGGGACTAAGCTGGGCTAGGGCTGGGTCTGGGCTGGGGCCGAGGGAGGGGCTGGGGCTGGGGCTGGGCTGAGGGCAGGGCTTGGGCAGGGCTAGGGATTGGGGCTGGGATGGGGCAGGACTGGGGCAGGGAAGGGGCTGGTGCTGGGCTGGGGATGGGTCCGGGGCTGTGGTCGGGGCTGGGGCTGGGCTGGGGCTGTGGCTGGGGCTGGGGCTGGGTTGGGCTAGGGCTGGGGATGGGCTGGGGTCGAAGTTGGGTCTGGGGCTGGGCTGGGACTGGGCTGAGGGCAGGGCTATGCTAGGGGTGGGGCTGGGGCAGGGCTGGGGCCAGGGCTGAGGCTGGGCTGGTGCTGGTCTGGGTAAAGGGCAGGGGCTGGGCTGGGGTGAGGGCACGGCTTGGGCAGGGCTAGGGATGGGGGCTGGGTTCGGTGCAGGACTGAGTCTGGATTGAGGGCTGGGCCAAGGATGGGGCCAGGGCTGGGGCTGGGGTCAGGGCTGGGGCCGGGCTGGGGCTGGGGCTGGGGTGAGGGCACGGCTTGGGCAGGGCTAGGGATGGGGGCTGGGATGGGGCAGGACTGGGGCTGGGACTGGGGCAGGGAAGGGGCTGGGGCTGGGCTGGGGATGGGGCCGGGGCTGTGGTCGGGGCTGGGGCTGGGCTGTGGCTGGGGCTGGGTTGGGTTAGGGCTGGGGCTGGGCCGGGGTAGGACTGGGGCTGTGGCTGGGGCTGGGGCAGGGGCCGGGGCTGGGGACAGGGCTGGGGCTGGGCTGAGGCTGGGCTGGGGCTGGGGCTGGGGCTGGACTGGGTCCAGGGCAGGGGCTGGGCTGGGGCTGGGCTGGGCCGGGGCAGGACTGGGGCTGGGGCTGGGGCTCGGGCAGGGGCCGGGGCTGGGGACAGGGCTGGGGCTGGGCTGAGGCCGGGGCTGAGGCTGGGCTAGGGTCTGGGCTGGGCCTGGGACAGGGCTGGGCCCGAGGCTGGGGCAAGGCTGGGGCTGGGCTATGGGCAGGGCTGGGTTAGGGCTGTGGCTGTGCAGGGCTGGGCTAGGGCTGGGCTGGGGCCGGGGCTGGGGCTGGGGCTGGGGCTGGGCGCAGGGCTAGGCTAGGGGCGGGGCTGGGGCAGGGCTGGGGCTGGGCTGAGGGCAGGGCTATGCTAGGGGGTGGGCTCTGGGGCAGGGCTGAGTCCGGGGCTGAGGCTGGGCTGGGGCTGGGGCTGGACTGGGTCCAGGCCAGGGGCTGGGCTGGGGCTGGGGCTGGGGCCCGGGCTGGGGACAGGGCTGGGGCAGGGCTGGGGCCGTGCTGGGGCTGGGGCTGGGCCGGGGCAGGACTGGGGCTGGGGATGGGGCTGGGGCCGGGGCTGGGGCTGGGGACAGGGCTGGGGCAGGGTTCGGTGCAGGGCTGGGTCTGGGGACAGGGATGGGGCTGAGTCTGGGTTGGGGGCTGGGCCAAGGATGGGGCCAGGGGGTGGTGCTGGGGCTGGGCTAGGGGCTGGAGGGCTGGGCTGGGGCTGAGGCTGTGCTGGGGTCTGGGCTGGGCCTGGGGCAGGGCAGGGCCTGAGGCTGGGGTCCAGGGCTGGGCTGGGCGGTGGCTGGGGCTGGGGCCAGGGCAGGGGCTGGGGACAGTGCTGGGGCCAGGCTGGGGTTGGGGCCAGGGCAGGGGCTGGGGACAGGGCTGGGGCCGGGCTGGGGCTGGGGCTGGGCTGAGGGCAGGGCTTGGGCAGGGCTAGGGATTGGGGCTGGGATGGGGCAGGACTGGGGCAGGGAAGGGGCTGGTGCTGGGCTGGGGATGGGTCCGGGGCTGTGGTCGGGGCTGGGGCTGGGCTGGGGCTGTGGCTGGGGCTGGGGCAGGGGCCGGGGCTGGTTCCAGGGCAGGGGCTGGGCTGGGGCTGGGGCTGGGCCGGGGCAGGACTGGGGCTGGGGATGGGGCTGGGGCCGGGGCTGGGGCTGGGGACAGGGCTGGGGCAGGGTTTAGGTGCAGGGCTGGGTCTGGGGGCAGGGATGGGGCTGAGTCTGGGTTGGGGCTGGGCCAAGGATGGGGCCAGGGCTGGGGCTGGGGCTGGGCTAGGGGCTGGAGGCTGGGCTGGGGCTAAGGCAGGGCTGGGGCAGGGCAGGGGCTGGGCTAAGGGCAGGGCTGGGTTAGGGCTGTGGCTGTGCAGGGCTGGGCTAATGCTGGGCGGGGGGCCTGGGATGGGGCCGTGGGTAGGGCTGGGCTGCGGTCTGGGCTGGGCCTGGGGGCAGGGCTGGGCCCGAGGCTGGGGTCCAGGGCTGGGGCTGGGCGGTGGCTGGGGCTGGGCTGGGGCTGGGTTAGGGCTGGGGCTGGGGGAAGGGATGGGGCCGGGGCTGGAACCAAAGTTTGGGCAGGGCTGGGGCTGGGGCTGGGGCCGTGCCTGGGGCTGGGGCTGGAGCAGCGTTGGTGCTGGGCTGAGGCTGGGGCTGGGTCCAGGGCTGGGGCCGGGCTGGGGCTGGGGCTGGGCTGAGGGTAGGGCTTGGGCAGGGCTAGGGATGGGGGCTGAGATGGGGCAGGACTGGGGCTGGGACTGGGGCAGGGAAGGGGCTGGGGCTGGGCTGGGGCTGGGGCCAGGGCTGTGGTCGGGGCTGGGGCTGGGCTGTGGCTGGGGCTGGGTTGGGCTAGGGCTGGGGCTGGGCTTTGGTCGAGTGTGGGGTGGGGGTGGGCTGGGACTGGGTCCAGGGCTGAGGCTGGGCTGGGGCTGGGGCTAAGCTGGGCTAGGGCTGGGTCTGTGCTGGGGCCCAGGGAGAGGCTGGGGGCTGGGGCTGGGCTGAGGGCATGGCTTTGGCAGGGCTAGGGATGGGGCCTGGGATGGGGCAGGACTTGGTCTGGGACTGGGGCAGGGAAGGGGCTGTGGCTGGGCTGGGGCTGGGGCCGGGGCTGTGGTCGGGGCTGGGGCTGGGCTGTGGCTGGGGCTGGGTTGGGCTAAGGGCTGGGGCTGGGCTGGGTTCGAAGGTGGGGCTGGGGCTGGGCTGGGTTCGAAGGTGGGGCTGGGGCTGGGCTGGGACTGGGTCCAGGGCTGAGGCTGGGCTGGGGCTGGGGCTGGGCTGGGCTAGGGCTGGGGCTGGGCTGGGGTCGAAGGTGGCCCTGGGGCTGGGGCTGGGACTGGGTCCAGGGCTGAGGCTGGGCTGGGGGGCTGGGGCTGGGCTGGGCTAGGGCTGGGCTGAGGGCAGGGCTAGGCTAGGGGGTGGGGCTGGGACAGGGCTGAGGCTGGGCTGAGGGCAGGGCAATGCTAGGGGTGGAGCTGGGGCAGGGCTGGGGCCAGGGCTGAGGCTGGGCTGGGGCTGGGGCTGGTCTGGGTCCAGGGCAGGGGCTGGGCTGGGGCTGGGGCTGGGTTCGGAGCAGGACTGAGTCTGGGTTGAGGGCTGGGCCAAGGATGGGGCCAGGGCTGGGGCGGGGCTGGGGCTGGGGCTGGGGCTGGGGCACGGCTTGGGCAGGGCTAGGGATGGGGGCTGGGATGGGGCAGGACTGGGGCTGGGACTGGGGCAGGGAAGGGGCTGGGGCTGGGCTGGGGATGGGGCCGGGGCTGTGGTCGGGGCTGGGGCTGGGCTGTGGCTGGGGCTGGGTTGGGTTAGGGCTGGGGCTGGGCCGGGGTAGGACTGGGGCTGTGGCTGGGGCTGGGGCAGGGGCCGGGGCTGGGGACAGGGCTGGGGCTGGGCTGAGGCTGGGCTGGGGCTGGGGCTGGACTGGGTCCAGGGCAGGGGCTGGGCTGGGGCTGGGCTGGGCCGGGGCAGGACTGGGGCTGGGGCTGGGGCTCGGGCAGGGGCCGGGGCTGGGGACAGGGCTGGGGCTGGGCTGAGGCTTAGGCTGGGCTAGGGTCTGGGCTGGGCCTGGGACAGGGCTGGGCCCGAGGCTGGGGCAAGGCTGGGGCTGGGCTAAGGGCAGGGCTGGGTTAGGGCTGTGGCTGTGCAGGGCTGGGCGAGGGCTGGGCTGGGGCCAGGGCTGGGGCTGGGGCTGGGGCTGGGCGCAGGGCTAGGCTAGGGGTGGGGCTGGGGCAGGGCTGGGGCTGGGCTAAGGGCAGGGCTGGGTTAGGGCTGTGGCTGTGCAGGGCTGGGCTAGGGCTGGGCTGGGGCCGGGGATGGAGCCGTGGGTGGGGGCTGGGCTGGGGGGGGATGGAGCCGTGGGTGGGGGGCTGGGCTGGGGGCGGGGCTTGGGTCTGGGCTGGGCCTGGGGCAGGGCTGGGCCCAAGGCTGGGGGTCCAGGGCTGGGGCTGGGCGGTGGCTGGGGCTGGGCTGGGGCTGAGTTAGGGCTGGGGCTGGGTCCAGGGCAGGGGCTGGGCTGGGGCTGGGGCTGGGGCTGGGCTTAGTGCAGGGGCAGGGGCTGGGGCTGGGGCTGGGGGCTGGGCTGGGGGCAGGGGCTGGGGCCGGGGGATGGGGCTGGGCTAGGGCTGGGGCTGGGGCTGGGGGCTGGGGCTGGGGTTTTGGGCCAGGGCTGGGGCTGGGTCCGGGGCTGGGGCTGGGTCCAGGGCTGGGGGCTGGGCTGGGGCAGGGCTGGGGCTGGGGCTAGGTCCAGGGCTGGGGCTGGGGCTGGGCCTGGGGCAGGGCTGGGCCCGAGGCTGGGGGCAGGGATGGGGGTAGGGCTGGGTCTGGGGGCAGGAGATGGGGCCGGGGCTGGAACCAAGGTTTGTGCAGGGCTGGGGCTGGGGCTGGGGACAGGGCTGGGGCCGGGCTGGGGGCTGGGCCTGGGCTGAGGGCAGGGCTTGGGCAGGGCTAGGGATGGGGGGCTGGGATGGGGCAGGACTGGGGCTGGGACTGGGGCAGGGAAGGGGGCTGGGGCTGGTCTGGGGATGGGGCAGGGGGCTGTGGTCGGGGCTGGGGCTGGGCTGCGACTGGGGCTGGGCTGGGCTAGGGCTGGGGCTGGGCTGGGGTCCGAGGGAGGGGCATGGGCTGGGGCTGGGGCTGGGCGCAGGGCTGGGCTAGGGCTGGGGCTGGGGCAGGGCTGGGGCTGGGCTGAGGGCAGGGCTAGGCTAGGGGTGGGGGCTGGGACAGGGCTGAGGCTGGGCTGAGGGCAGGGGCTGGGTTAGGGCTGTGGCTGTGCAGGGCTGGGCTAGGGCTAGGGCTGGGCTGGGGGCCGGGGGCTGGGGCCAGGGCTGAGGCTGGGCTGGGGCTGGGGCTGGACTGGGGGCCGGGGGCTGAGGGGTTGGGCAGCGTCCAGGGCTGGGGCTGCGCTGTGGCTAGGGCTGGGCTGGGCTAGGGCAGGGGCTGGGGCTGGGCTGGAGCTGAGGGTGGGGCTGGGCTAAGGTGTGGGCTGGGCCTCGGGCAGGGCTGGGCCCAGTTGCTGGTGCAGGAGTGGGGGTAGGGCTGGGGGCCGGGGCTGGGCTGCGGCCGAGGGTGGGGGCTGGGGCCGGGGCTGGGCCTGGGACAGGGGCCGGGGCCCGAGGCAGGGCTGGGCTGGGCCCAGGACTGGGCTGGGGCAGGGACTGGGGCAGGGCTGGGGCTGGGGCTGGGCTGCGGCTTGGGCTGGGGCAGGGGCTGGGGGCTGGGCTGGGGCTGGGCTGGGGGCTCGGGCTGGGCTGGGGCAGGGCTGGGCTAGGGCTGGGGCAGGGGCAGGGCTGGGGCTGGGCTGGGACCAGGACTGGGCTGGAGCGGGAACTGGGGCAGGGGCTGGTGCTGGGCTGGGGGCAGGGATGGGGCTGGGGCTGGGCTGGGGCCGGGGGCTGGGGGCCGGGGGTGGGGCTGGGGCTGGGGCCTGGGGCTGAGTGCAGGGCTGGGGCTGGGCTGTGGTGGGGCTGGGCTAGGGCAGGGCTAGGGGCTGGGGCTGGGCTGTGGTGGGGCTGGGCTAGGGCTGGGGCTGGGGCAGGGCTGGGCTAGCGCTGTGCTGGGGCCGAGTCTGGGGCTGGGGCAGGGCTGGGGCTGCGCTGTGGCTAGGGCTGGGCTTGGCTAGGGCAGGGGCTGGGGCTGGGCTGGAGCTGAAGGTGGGGGCTGGGCTAAGGTGTGGGCTGGGCCTTGGGCAGGGCTGGGCCTGGTTGCTGGTGCAGGAAGTGGGGTAGGGCTGGGGCCGGGGCTGGGCTGCGGCCGAGGGTGGGGGCTGGGGCCGGGGCTGGGCCTGGGACAGGGCTGGGCCCGAGGCAGGGCTGGGCTGGGACCAGGACTGGGGCTGGGGCAGGGACTGGGGCAGGGCTGGGGGCTGGGGCTGGGCTGCGGCTTGGGCTGGGGGCAGGGCTGGGGCTGGGCTGGGGCTGGGCTGGGTCTTGGGCTGGGCTGGGGCAGAGCTGGGCTAGGGCTGGGGCAGGGGCAGGGCTGGGGCTGGGCTGGGGACCAGGACTGGGCTGGAGCGGGAACTGGGGGCAGGGCTGGTGCTGGGCTGGGGGCAGGGATGGGGCTGGGGGCTGGGCTGGGGGCCGGGGCTGGAGCTGGGCTGGGGGCTGAGGTTGGGGCTGGGGTGGGGGTCTGGGCTGGGCCTGGGGCAGGGCTGGACCCGGTTGCTGGGGCCGAGGGTGGGGCTGGGGCAGGGCTGGGGGCTGGGCGGAAGCTGGGGCCGGGTTCAGGGATTGGGCTGAGGGTGGGGCAGGGCTGGGGGCTGTCATTGGCTGGGGCACGGCTGGGGTACAGCTGGGGGCCGGGGCTGGGGCCGGGGCTGGGAGCAGGGCTGGGGGCTGGGGGCTGAGGGTTGGGCTGGGCTAGGGCTGGGGGGCTGGGGCAGAGCTGGGCTAGGGCTGGGCTGGGGCTGGGGCTGCGGCTGGGGCTGGGGCTGGGGTCCCGGGCTGGGGCTGGGCTGTGGCTGGGGCTGGGCTGGGGCAGGGCTGGGGCTGGGCTGGGGCTGAGGTTGGGGCTGGGGTGGGGTCTGGGCTGGGCCTGGGGCAGGGGCTGGACCCGGTTGCTGGGGCCGAGGGTGGGGCTGGGGCTGGGGCTGGGGCTGGGGCTGCGGCAGGTCTGGGGCCGGGGCTGAGGCTGGGCTGTGGTCTGGGCTGGGCCTGGGACAGGGCTGGGCCCGAGGTTGGGGCTGGGCTGGGACAGGGCTGGAGCTGGGGGCTGGGGCCAGGGCTGGGGCTGGGTTGGGGCTGGGGCTGGGGCAGGACTAGGCTGGAGGCTGGGCCTTGGGCTGGGGGTGGGCTGGAGGCTGGGCCCTGGGCTGGGGGTGGGGCTGGGGGCAGGGCTGTGGCTGGGGATGGTCTTGGGACTGGGTCTGCGGACAGGGCTGGGTCCTGGCTGGGGTTGGGCCGAGGGCAGGACTGGGCTAGGGCTCGGGAAGTGGCAGGGGCTGGGGCTAGGCTGGGACCAGGACTGGGCTGGAGCGGGAACTGGGGCAGGGCTGGGGCTGGGGCTGGGGCAGGGCTGGGCCCGGTTGCTGGGCAGGGCTGGGGTTGGGCTTGGGCTGGGGCTGGGCTGGGGCCGAGGGGTGGGGCTGGGGCTGGGGCTGGGGGCTGCAGACAGGGCTGGGGCCTGGATGGGGCTGGGCTGAGGGCAGGGCTGGGCTAGGGCTGGGGCTGGGGCAGGGCTGGGGGCCGGGGCTGGGAGCAGGGCTGGGACTGAGGTTGGGGCCAGGGCTGGGGCTGGGTTGGGGCCGGGGCTGGGGCAGGACTAGGCTGGAAGCTGGGCCTTGGGCTGGGGCTGGGCTGGGGGCAGGTGTGGGGCAGGACTGGGGCTGGGGCAGGGCTGGGGCTGAGGGCTGGGTTGGGGGCTGGGCCAGGGATGGGGGCCTGGGCTGGGGCTGGGGCTGGGTGGGGCTGAGCTGGGGCTGGGCTAGGGGCTGGAGGCTGGGCTTGGGCTGGGGCAGGGCTGGGGGCTGGGCTGGGGCCGGGGATGGGGCCATGGGTGGGGGCTGGGCTGGGGTCTGGGCTGGGCCTGGGGGCATGGCTGGGGCCCGAGACTGGGGTCAAGGCTGGGGCTGGGGCGGTGGCTGGGGCTGGGCTGGGGCTGGGTTATGGGCTGGGGCTGGGTCCAGGGCAGGGGCTGGGCTGGGGCTGGGGCTGGGCTGGTGCAGGGCTGGGGCTGGGGCTGGGCTGGGGCAGGGCTGGGGCTGGGGCTGGGGCGGGACTGGGCCTGGGGCTGGAGCAGCGTTGGTGCTGGGCTGAGGCTGGGACTGGGTCCAGGGCTGGGGCCGGGCTGGGGCTGGGGGCTGGGCTGAGGGCTGGGCTTTGGCAGGGCTAGGGATGGGGGCTGGGATGGGGCAGGACTGGGGCTGGGACTGGGGGCAGGGAAGGGGCTGGGGCTGGGGCCGGGGCTGGGCTGGGGTCGAGGGTGGGGCTGGGGCTGGGCTGGGCTAGGGCTGGGGCTGGGCTGGGGCCGAGGGAGGGCAGGGGCAGGGGCTGGGGGCTGGGGCTGGGCAGGGCTGGGGCTGGGCTGAGGGGCAGGGCTAGGCTAGGGGTGGGGGCTGGGGACAGGGCTGAGGCTGGGCTGAGGGCAGGGGCTGGGTTAGGGCTGTGGCTGTGCAGGGCTGGGCTAGGGCTAGGGCTGGGCTGGGGCCGGGGCTGGGGCCAGGGCTGAGGCTGGGCTGGGGCTGGGGCTGGACTGGTGCCGGGGCTGAGGGTTGGGCAGCGTCCAGGGCTGGGGCTGCGCTGTGGCTAGGGCTGGGCTTGGCTAGGGCAGGGGCTGGGGCTGGGCTGGAGCTGAGGGTGGGGCTGGGCTAAGGTGTGGGCTGGGCCTCGGGCAGGGCTGGGCCTGGTTGCTGGTGCAGGAGTGGGGGTAGGGCTGGGGCCGGGGCTGGGCTGCGGCCGAGGGTGCGGCTGGGGCCGGGGGCTGGGCCTGGGACAGGGCTGGGCCCGAGGCAGGGCTGGGCTGGGACCAGGACTGGGCTGGGGCAGGGACTGGGGCAGGGCTGGGGCTGGGGCTGGGCTGCGGCTTGGGCTGGGGCAGGGCTGGGGCTGGGCTGGGGCTGGGCTGGGGCTCGGGCTGGGCTGGGGCAGGGGCTGGGCTAGGGCTGGGGCAGGGGCAGGGCTGGGGCTGGGCTGGGACCAGGGCTGGGCTGGAGCGGGAACTGGGGCAGGGTTGGTGCTGGGCTGGGGGCAGGGATGGGGCTGGGGCTGGGCTGGGGCCGGGGCTGGAGCTGGGCTGGGGCTGAGGTTGGGGCTGGGGGTGGGGTCTGGGCTGGGGCCTGGGGCAGGGCTGGACCCGGTTGCTGGGGCCGAGGGTGGGGCTGGGGCAGGGCTGGGGCTGGGCGGAAGCTGGGGCCGGGTTCAGGGATTGGGCTGAGGGTGGGGCAGGGCTGGGGCTGTCATTGGCTGGGGCAGGGCTGGGGTACAGCTGGGGGCCGGGGCTGGGGCCGGGGCTGGGAGCAGGGCTGGGGCTGGGGCTGAGGGTTGGGCTGGGCTAGGGCTGGGGCTGGGGCAGAGCTGGGCTAGGGCTGGGCTGGGGCTGGGGCTGCGGCTGGGGCTGGGGCTGGGTCCCGGGCTGGGGCTGGGCTGTGGCTGGGGGCTGGGCTGGGGCAGGGCTGGGGCTGGGCTGGGGCTGAGGTTGGGGCTGGGGTGGGGTCTGGGCTGGGCCTGGGGCAGGGCTGGACCCGGTTGCTGGGGCCGAGGGTGGGGCTGGGGCTGGGGCTGGGGCTGGACTGGGGCCGAGGGTGGGGCTGGGGCTGGGGCTGCGGCAGGTCTGGGGCCGGGGCTGAGGCTGGGCTGTGGTCTGGGCTGGGCCTGGGACAGGGCTGGGCCCGAGGTTGGGGCTGGGCTGGGACAGGGCTGGAGCTGGGGCTGGGGCCAGGGCTGGGGCTGGGTTGGGGCCGGGGCTGGGGCCGGGGCTGAGGGTTGGGCTGGGCTAGGGCTGGGTCTTGGGCTGGGGCAGGGCTGGGCCTGGGCTGGGACCAGGACTGGGCTGGGGCAGGGCTGGGACAGAGCTGAGGCTGGGGCAGGGCTGGGGCAGGGCTGGGGCTGGGTCCAGGTCTGGGCTGAGGGCAGGGCTGGGGACAGAGCTGAGGCTGGGGCAGGGCTGGGGCAGGGGCTGGGGCTGGGACCAGGACTGGGCTGGGGCAGGGCTGTGACAGAGCTGAGGCTGGGGCCGGGGCTGGGGCCGGGGCCGGGGCTGGGAGCAGGGCTTGGACTCAGGTAGGAGCTGGGGCTGGGGCAGAACTAGGCTGGAGGCTGGGCCTTGGGCTGGGGCCGGGCTGGGGGCAGGGCTGGGGGCAGGGGCCGGGGGCTGGGCTGGGCCTGGGGCTGCGGCCGGGGCTGAGGGTTGGGCTGGGTGCAGGGCTGGGGCTGGGCTGTGGCTGTGGCTGGGCTGGGCTAGGGCAGGGGCTGGGGCTGGGCTGGAGCTGAGGGTGGGGCTGGGCTAAGGTGTGGGCTGAGCCTGGGGCAGGGCTGGGCCCGGTTGCAGGGGCAGGGGTGGGGTAGGGCTGGGTCCAGGGCTGGGGCTTCGGCCGAGGGTGGGGGCTGGAGCCGGGGGCTGGGCCTGGGGACAGGGCTGGGCCCGAGGCCGGGGCTGGGCTGGGGCAGGGCTGGAGCCGGTTTGCTGGGGCCGAGGGTGGGGGCTGGGGCTGGGGCTGGGGCTGGACTGGGGCCGAGGGTGGGGCTGGGGGCTGGGGCTGGGGCTGCGGCAGGTCTGGGTCCGGGGCTGAGGCTGGGCTGTGGTCTGGGCTGGGCTGGGGATAGGGGCTGGGCCCGAGGTTGGGGCTGGGCTGGGGTAGGGCTGGAGCTGGGGGCTGGGGCCGGGGCTGGGGCTGGGTTGGGGCCGGGGCTGGGGCAGGACTAGGCTGGAGGCTGGGCCTTGGGCTGGGGGGTGGGCTGGAGGCTGGGCCCTGGGCTGGGGGGTGGGCTGGGGGCAGGGCTGTGGCTGGGGGCTGGTCCTGGGACTGGGTCTGCAGACAGGGCTGGGGCCTGGCTGGGGTTGGGCTGAGGGCAGGACTTGGCTCGGGCTCGGGAAGTGGCAGGGCTGGGGCTGGGCTGGGACCAGGACTGGGCTGGAGCGGGAACTGGGGCAGGGGCTGGGGCTGGGGCTGGGGCAGGGCTGGGGCTGGGGGCTGGGGCAGGGCTGGGCCCGGTTGCTGGGGAGGGCTGGGGTAGGGCTGGGGGCTGGGGCTGGGCTGTGGCCGAGGGTGGGGCTGGGGCTGGGACTGCAGACATGGCTGGGGCCTGGCTGGGGCTAGGCTGAGGGCAGGGCTGGGCTAGGGGCTGGGGCTGGGGCAGGGCTGGGCATGGGCTGGGGGCAGGTCTGGGCTAGCGCTGGGCTGGGGGCTGGGCCAAGGATGGGGCCTGGGCTGGGGCTGGGGCTGGGTGGGGCTGGGCCCAGTTGCTGGGGCAGGGCTGGGCTAGGGCTGGGGCTGGGGCTGCAGACAGGGCTGGGGCCTGGCTGGGGCTGGGCTGAGGGCAGGGCTGGGCTAGGGCTGGGGCTGGGGCAGGGCTGGGGCCGGGGACTGAGGTTGGGCTGTGTTCTGGGCTGGGCCTGGGGCAGGGCTGGGCCCAAGGCTGGGGCAGGGCTGGGGTAGGGCTGGGGGCCGGGGCTGGGGCCGGGGCTGGGGAGCAGGGCTGGGACTGAGGTTTGGGCCAGGGCTGGGGCTGGGTTGGGGCCGGGGCTGGGGGCAGGACTAGGCTGGAGGCTGGGCTTTGGGCTGGGGGCTGGGCTCGGGGCAGGGGTGGGGCAGGACTGGGGCTGGGGCAGGGGCTGGGGCTGAGGCTGGGTTGGGGGCTGGGCCAGGGATGGGGGCCTGGGCTGGGGCTGGGGCTGGGTGGGGGCTGAGCTGGGGCTGGGCTAGGGGCTGGAGGCTGGGCTTGGGCTGGGGCAGGGCTGGGGCTGGGGCTGGAGGCTGGAGCCGGGGCTGGGGCTGGGGGCTCGCCTGGGGCTGATCTGGGGGCGGGGCTGGGGGGCAGGGGCCGGTGGCAGGGCTGGGGGCAGGGGCTGGGGCCGGGCTGGGTCCGAGGCTGAGGGCAGGGCTTGGCTAGGGCTGGGGCTGGGGGCTGGAGCTGGAGCTGGGGGCCGGGGCTGGGGCTGGGTTGGGGCCGGGGCTGGGGCAGGACTAGGCTGGAGGCTGGGCCTTGGGCTGGGGGGTGGGCTGGAGGCTGGGCCCTGGGCTGGGGGGTGGGCTGGGGCAGGGCTGGGGCTGGTCCTGGGACTGGATCTGCGGACAGGGCTGGGTCCTGGCTGGGGTTGGGCTGAGGGCAGGACTGGGCTCGGGCTGGGGCAGGGGCAGGGCTGGGGCTGGGCTGGGACCAGGACTGGGCTGGAGTGGGAACTGGGGCAGGGCTGGGGCTGGGGCTGGGGCAGGGCTGGGGTAGGGCTGGGGCTGGGGCTGGGCTGGGGCCGAGGGTGGGGCTGGGGCTGGGGCTGCAGACAGGGCTGGGGCCTGGCTGGGGGCTGGGCTGAGGGCAGGGCTGGGCTAGGGCTGGGGCTGGGGCAGGGTGGGGCCGGGACTGAGGTTGGGCTGTGGTCTGGGCTGGGTCTGGGGCAGGGCTGGGGCCCAAGGCTGGGGCAGGGCTGAGGTAGGGCTGGAGCCGGGGCTGGGGCTGGGGCTGGGGCTGGGAGCAGGGCTGGGACTGAGGTTGGGGGCTGGGGCTGGGGCTGGGTTGGGGCCGGGGCTGGGGCAGGACTAGGCTGGAGGCTGGGCCTTGGGCTGGGGCTGGGCTCGGGGCAGGGGTGGGGGCAGGACTGGGGCTGGGGCAGGGCTGGGGCTGAGGCTGGGTTGGGGGGCTGGGGCCAGGGATGGGGCCTGGGTTGGGGCTGGGGCTGGGTGGGGCTGAGCTGGGGCTGGGCTAGGGGCTGGAGGCTGGGGCTGGGCTGGGGCAGGGCTGGGGCTGGGGCAGGGCTGGAGCCGGGGCTGGGGCTGGGGCTCGCCTGGTGCTGATCTGGGGCGGGGCTGGGGGCAGGGGCCGGTGCAGGGCTAGGGGCAGGGCTGGGGCCGGGGGCTGGAACCAAGTCTTGGGCAGGGCTGGGGCTGGGGGCTGGGGGCCGGGGCTGAGGGTTGGGCTGGGCTAGGGCTGGGTCTTGGGCTGGGGGCAGGGCTGGGCCTGGGCTGGGACCAGGACTGGGCTGGGGCTGGGGCAGGGCTGGGACAGGGCTGGGGCTGGGGCAGATCTGGGGCTGGGCAGGGGCTAGGCTGGGGCTGGGCTTGAGGGCAGGGCTGGGCTAGCGCTGGGCTGGGGCCGGGGCTGGGGCTGGGGCTGGGAGCAGGGCTGGGACTCAGGTAGGAGCCGGGGCTGGGGCAGAACTACGCTGGAGGCTGGGCCTTGGGCTGGGGACAGGCTGGGGGTAGGGCTGGGGGCAGGGGCCGGGGCTGGGCTGGGCCTGGGGGCTGGGGCCGGGGCTGAGGGGTTGGGCTGGGGCTGGGCTGTGGCTGGGGCTGGGCTGGAGCTGAGGGTTGGGCTAGGGCAGGGGCTGGGCCCGGTTGCTGGGGCAGGGCTGGGGTAGGGCTGGGGCTGGGGCTGGGGCTTGGGCTGGGGCACGGCTGGGCCTGGGCTGGGACCAAGACTGGGCTGGGGCGGGGGACTTGGGTAGGGCTGGGGGCTGGGGCGAGGGTGGGGGCCGGGGCTGGGCTGCGGACAGGGCTGGGGCCTGGATGGGGCTGGGCTGAGGGCAGGGCTGGGCTAGGGCTGGGGCTGGGGCAGGGCTGGGCTAGCGCTGGGCTGGGGCCGAGTCTGGAGCTGGGGCAGAACTAGGCTGGAGGCTGGGCCTTGGGCTGGGGCAGGGCTGGGGTAGGGCTGGGGCTGGGGCTTGGGCTAGGGCACGGCTGGGCCTGGGCTGGGACCAAGACTGGGCTGGGGGCAGGGACTGGGGTAGGGCTGGGGCTGGGGCCGAGGGTGGGGCTGGGACTGGGGGCTGCGGACAGGGCTGGGGCCTGGCTGGGGCTGGGCTGAGGGCAGGTCTGGGCTAGGGCTGGGGCTGGGGCAGGGCTGGGCTAGCGCTGGGCTGGGGCCGAGGGTGGGGCTGGGGCAGGGCTGAGGGGTGGGCTGGGGCTGGGTGCAGAGATTGGGCTGAGGGTGGGGCAGGGCTGGGGCTGGCAGTGGCTGGGGCTGGGCTGGGGCTGGCAGTGGCTGGGGCTGGTCTGGGGGCAGGGCTGGGCCCGAGGCAGGTGCAGGGCTGAGGTAGGGCTGGGGCCGGGGCTGGGGCTGGGGCTGGGAGCAGGGCTGGGACTCAGGTTGTGGCCGGGGGCTGGGGCAGAACTAGGCTGGAGGCTGGGCCTTGGGCTGGGGCCGGGCTGGGGGCAGGGCTGGGCTAGGGCAGGGCTGGGCCTGGGGCTGGGCTGGGGCTGGGGCTGGATCCAGGGGCTGGGGCTGGGCTGTGGCTGCGACTAGGCTGGGGCAGGGCTGAGGCTATGGCTGGGCTGGGGCTGGGGCTGGGTCCAGGGCTGGGGCTGGGCTGTGGCTGCGGCTAGGCTGGGGCAGGGCTGGGTCTGGGCTGGGTCTGGGCTGTGGCTGGGGTCGGGCTGGGGCAGGGCTGGGCTAGGGCTGGGGCAGGGGCAGGGCTGGGGCTGGGCTGGGACCAGGACTGGGCTGGAGCGGGAACTGGGGCAGGGCTGGTGCTGGGGCTTGGGGGCAGGGATGGGGCTGGGGCTGGGCTGGGGCTGGGGGCTGGGCCGGGGGGTGGGGCTGGGGCTGGGGCGGGCCTGGGGCTGAGTGCAGGGCTGGGGCTGGGCTGTGGTGGGAATGGGCTAGGGCAGGGCTGGGGCTGGGGCTGGGTCCAGGGCTAGGGCTGGGCTGTGTCTGGGGCAGGGCTGGGGCCGATGGGTGGTGCTGGGGGCTGGGGCTGGGGCTGCGGACTGGGCTGGGGCCGGGCTGGGTCCGAGGCTGAGGGCAGGGGCTGAGCTAGGGCTGGGGCTGGGGCTGGGCTGGGGCCGGGGGCTGAGGCTGGGCTTGGGTCTGGGCTGGGCCTGGGACAGGGCTGGGCCCGAGGCTGGGGGCAGAGCTGGGGTAGGGCTGGAGCCAGGGCTGGGGCAGGACTGGGGCTGGGGCAGGGCTGGGGCTGGGCTGGGGACCAGGACTGGGCTGGAGCGGGAACTGGGGCAGGGCTGGTGCTGGGCTGGGGGCAGGGATGGGGCTGGGGCTGGGCTGGGGCTGGGGCTGGGCCGGGGGTGGGGCTGGGGCTGGGGCTGGGCCTGAGGCTGAGTGCAGGGCTGGGGCTGGGCTGTGGTGGGAATGGGCTAGGGCAGGGCTGGGGCTGGGGCTGGGTCCAGGGCTAGGGGCTGGGCTGTGTCTGGGGCAGGGCTGGGGCCGATGGTGGTGCTGGGGCTGGGGCTGGGGCTGCGGACTGGGCTGGGGCCGGGCTGGGTCCGAGGCTGAGGGCAGGGCTGAGCTAGGGCTGGGGCTGGGGGCTGGGCTGGGGCCGGGGGCTGAGGCTGGGCTTTGGGTCTGGGCTGGGCCTGGGACAGGGCTGGGCCCGAGGCTGGGGCAGAGCTGGGGTAGGGCTGGAGCCCAGGGCTGGGGCAGGACTGGGGCTGGGGCAGGGCTGGGGCTGGGCTGGGGACCAGGGACTGGGCTGGGGGCAGGGACTGGGGCAGGGCTGGGGCTGGGCTGGGGCTTGGGCTGGTGCATAGCTAGGGCTGGGCTGGGACTAGGACTGGCCTGGGGCTGGGACTGGGGTAGGGCTGGGCTGGAGCTGAGGGTGGGGCTGGGGCAGGGCTGGGCCCCGGTTGCTGGGGCAGGGCTGGGGTAGGGCTGGGGCTGGGGCGGGGCTGGGCTAGCGCTGGGCTGGGGCCAAGTCTGGGGCTGGGGCTGGGGCTGGGCTGGGGCTGGGCTGGGGCTGGGGCTGGGGTGCAGGGATTTGGGCTGAGGGTGGGGCAGGGCTGGGGCTGGCAGTGGCTGGGGCTGGGCTGGGGCAGGGCTGGGGCCGGGGCTGGGAGCAGGGCTGGGGACTCAGGTTGTGGCCGGGGCTGGGGCAGAACTAGGCTGGAGGCTGGGCCTTGGGCTGGGGCCGGGCTGGGGGCAGGGCTGGGGCCGGGGCTGGAACCAAGCCTTGGGCAGGGCTGGGGCTGGGGCAGGGCTAGGCTAGGGCTGGGCTGGGGCTGGGGCTGCGGCTGGGGCTGGGTCCAGGGCTGGGGCTGGGCTGTGGCTGTGGCTGGGCTGGGGCAGGGCTGGGGCTGGGGCTGGGAGCAGGGCTGGGACTCAGGTTGTGGCCGGGGCTGGGGCAGAAACTAGGCTGGAGGCTGGGCCTTGGGCTGGGGCCGGGCTGGGGGCAGGGCTGGGCTAGGGCAGGGCTGGGCCTGGGGCTGGGCTGGGGCTGGGGCTGGATCCAGGGCTGGGGCTGGGCTGTGGCTGCGGACTAGGCTGGGGCAGGGCTGAGGCTATGGCTGGGCTGGGGCTGGGGCTGGGTCCAGGGCTGAGGCTGGGGCTGTGGCTGCGGCTAGGCTGGGGCAGGGCTGGGTCTGGGCTGGGGTCTGGGCTGTGGCTGGGGTCGGGCTGGGGCAGGGCTGGGCTAGGGCTGGGGCAGGGGCAGGGCTGGGGCTGGGCTGGGACCAGGACTGGGCTGGAGCGGGAACTGGGGCAGGGCTGGTGCTGGGCTGGGGGCAGGGATGGGGCTGGGGGCTGGGCTGGGGCTGGGGCTGGGCCGGGGGTGGGGCTGGGGCTGGGGCTGGGCCTGGGGCTGGGGCTGAGTGCAGGGCTGGGGCTGGGCTGTGGTGGGAATGGGCTAGGGCAGGGCTGGGGCTGGGGCTGGGTCCAGGGCTAGGGCTGGGCTGTGTCCTGGGGCAGGGCTGGGGCCGATGGTGGTGCTGGGGCTGGGGCTGGGGCCTGCGGACTGGGCTGGGGGCCGGGCTGGGTCCGAGGCTGAGGGCAGGGCTGAGCTAGGGCTGGGGCTGGGGCTGGGCTGGGGCCGGGGCTGAGGCTGGGCTTGTGTCTGGGCTGGGCCTGGGACAGGGCTGGGCCCGAGGCTGGGGCAGAGCTGGGGTAGGGCTGGAGCCAGGGCTGGGGCAGGACTGGGGCTGGGGCAGGGCTGGGGCTGGGCTGGGACCAGGACTGGGCTGGAGCGGGAACTGGGGCAGGGCTGGTGCTGGGCTGGGGGCAGGGATGGGGCTGGGGCTGGGCTGGGGCTGGGGCTGTGCCGGGGGTGGGGCTGGGGCTGGGGCTGGGCCTGGGGCTGAGTGCAGGGCTGGGGCTGGGCTGTGGTGGGAATGGGGCTAGGGCAGGGCTGGGGCTGGGGCTGGGTCCAGGGCTAGGGCTGGGGCTGTGTCTGGGGCAGGGCTGGGGCCGATGGTGGTGCTGGGGCTGGGGCTGGGGCTGCGGACTGGGCTGGGGCCGGGCTGGGTCCGAGGCTGAGGGCAGGGCTGAGCTAGGGCTGGGGCTGGGGCTGGGCTGGGGGCCGGGGCTGAGGCTGGGCTTGGGGTCTGGGCTGGGCCTGGGACAGGGCTGGGCCCGAGGCTGGGGCAGAGCTGGGGTAGGGCTGGAGCCAGGGCTGGGGCAGGACTGGGGCTGGGGCAGGGGCTGGGGCTGGGCTGGGACCAGGACTGGGCTGGGGCAGGGACTGGGGCAGGGCTGGGGCTGGGCTGGGGCTTGGGCTGGTGTGCATAGCTAGGGCTGGGCTGGGACTAGGACTGGGCCTGGGGCTGGGACTGGGGTAGGGCTGGGGCTGGAGCTGAGGGTGGGGCTGGGGCAGGGCTGGGCCCGGTTGCTGGGGCAGGGCTGGGGTAGGGCTGGGGCTGGGGCGGGGCTGGGCTAGCGCTGGGGCTGGGGCCAAGTCTGGGGCTGGGGCTGGGGCTAGGCTGGGCCTGGGCTGGGGCTGGGGCTGGGTGCAGGGATTGGGCTGAGGGTGGGGCAGGGCTGGGGCTGGCAGTGGCTGGGGCAAGGGCTGGGGCTGGCAGTGGCTGGGGCTGGGCTGGGGCAGGGCTGGGGCCGGGGGCTGGGAGCAGGGCTGGGGCTGGGCTGTGGCTGTGGCTGGGCTGGGGCAGGGGCTGGGGGCTGGGCTGGGGGCAGGGCTGGGGCCGGGGCTGGAACCAAGCCTTTGGCAGGGCTGGGGCTGGGGCAGGGCTGGGCTAGGGCTGGGCTGGGGCTGGGGGCTGCGGCTGGGGGCTGGGTCCAGGGCTGGGGCTGGGCTGTGGCTGTGGCTGGGCTGGGGCAGGGCTGGGGCTGGGCTGGGGCTGAGGTTGGGGCTGGGGTGGGGTCTGGGCTGGGCCTGGGGCAGGGCTGGGGCTGGGCTAGGGCTGTGGTTGGGGCTGGGGTGGGGGGCTGGGCTGGGCCTGGGGCAGGGCTGGGGTAGAGCTGGGGGCTGGGGCTGGGCTGGGACGAGGGTGGGGCTGGGGCTGGGGCTGGGGCTGCGGCAGGTCTGGGGGGCGGGGCTGAGGCTGGGCTGGGGTCTGGGCAGGGCCTGGGACAAGGGCTGGGCCCGAGGTTGGGGCTGGGGATGGGGTACGGCTGGAGCTGGGGCCGGGGCCGGGGCTGGGGCTGGGTTGGGGCCGGGGCTGGGGCAGGACTAGGCTGGAGGCTGGGCCTTGGGCTGGGGGTGGGCTGGAGGCTGGGGCCCTGGGCTGGGGGGTGGGCTGGGGGCAGGGCTGGGGCTGGTCCTGGGACTGGGTCTGCAGACAGGGCTGGGTCCTGGCTGGGGTTGGGCTGAGGGAAGGACTGGGCTCGGGCTGGGGGCAGGGGCAGGGCTGGGGCTGGGGCTGGGACCCAGGACTGGGCTGGAGCGGGAACTGGGGCAGGGCTGGGGCTGGGGCTGGGGCAGGGCTGGGCCCGGTTGCTGGGCAGGGCTGGGGTA
>NW_027144266.1:0-39638 GCF_026170545.1 Melanerpes formicivorus | reverse complement strand
AGCCCAGCCCCAAGCCCCAGCCCTGCCCCCGGCCCAGCCCCAGACCCAGATTGGCCCCAGCCCTGTCCCGAGCCCCAGCCACAGCCCAGCCCCAGGCCCAGGCCCAGCCCAGCCCCATCCCAAACCTCATCCTTGCCCCCAGCCGAGCCCCCAGCCCTGCCCCAGCCCCAGCCCCAGCCCCAGCCCCAGCCCCAGCCCTGCCCCAGCATCTGTCCTGCCCTAGCCCCGGCCCCCTGCCAAGCCCCACTCACGGCCCCATCCCCTGCCCCAGCCCAGCCCTACCCCAGCCCCCGCCCTGCCCCAGCCCCAGCCCTGCACCGAACCCAGCCGCAGCCCGGCCCCAGCCCTGCCCCAACCCAGCCCTGCCCCGGCGCAGCCCCAGCCCAGCCCCAGCCCAGCCCAGCCACAGCCCAGCCCCAGCCCCACCCTCAGCCCCAGCCCAGCTCCAGCCCCAGCCCAGCCCCAGCCACCGCCCAGCCCCAGCCCTGGACCCAGCCCTGTCCCCAGCCCCAGCCACAGCCCAGTCCCAGGCCCAGCCCCAGCCTAGCCCCAGCCCTGCCACAGCCTCAGTCCCAGGCCTGACCTCAGCCCTGCCCCAACCCTGCCTCCTACCCCAACCCTGGCTCCAGCCCCAGCCCCAGCCCTGCGCCAACCCAGCCCCAGCCCAAGGCCCAGCCTCAAGCCTAATCCTGCCCCAGCCCTGGCCCCAATCCAGCCCCAGCCCCACCCCAACCTCAGACCTAGCACCAGCCCTGTCCGCAGCCCCAGCCCCTGCCCCAGCCCCACCCTCGCCACCAACCCAGCCCCAGCCCCAACCTTGGCCCCAGCCCAGCCCCAGTTCAAGCCCTGCCCCAGCCCTGCCCTAGCCCGGCCCCAGCCCCACCCCACCCTCGGCCCCAGCCCAGCCCCTGTCCCAGCCCTGCCCCAGCCCAGCCCCAGCCCCAGCCCAGCCCCTGCCCTGGACCCAGCCCCAGCCCAGCCCCAGCCGCAGCCCCAGCCCAGCCCCAGCCCAGCCCCAGCCACAGCCCAGCCCCAGCCCTGGACCCAGCCCCAGTCGCAGCCCCGGCCCCAGCCCAGCCCCAGCCCAGCCCCAACCCCACCCTCATCCCCAGCCCAGCTCCAGCCACAGCCCAGCCACAGCCCTGGACTCATCCCCAGCCCAGCCCCAACCCAGCCCAGCCCTCGCCCAGCCCCAGCCTGGCCCCTGCCCTGCCTTAGCTCCAGCCCTAGCCCTGTTCCCAGACTCGGCCTGTACCCCTGCCCCAGTCCCAGTCCTACCCCATCCAAGCCCCCAGCCTCAGTCCTGCCCCAGCCCCGGCCCCAGCCCCAGCCCCAGCCCTGCCCCAATCCAGCCCCAGCCATGCCCCCAGCCCAGACCTGTCCCCAGCCCCAGCCCAAGGCCCAGCCTCCAGCCTACTCAAGCCCCAGCCCCGGCCCCAACCTCAGTCCCAGCCCTACCCAAGGCCCCAGCCCCTGCCCCCAGCCCGTGCCCCCAGCCCAGCCCCAGCCCTGCGTCAGCCCTGCCCCAGCCCTAGTCCCCAGCCCACACCCAGCACAGCACCAGCACAGCCCCAGCCCTAGACCCAGCACCAACCCCAGCCCCAGCCCAGCCCCTGCCCTGGACCCAGCCCCTGCCCCACCCCAGCCTCATCCCCAGCCCAGGCCCAGCCCTGCTCCAGCCCAGCCCAGCCCCATCCGCATCCCTGCCCCCAGACCAGCCCCAGCCCCAGCCCAGCCCCAGCCCAGCCCCAGCCACCGCCCAGCCCCAGCCCTGGAGCAAGCCCCACCCCTCAGCCAAATCCAGCCCCAGCCCCAGCCCTGCCCCAGCCCAGCCCCAGCCACAGCCCCACCCCCGGACCCATCCCCGGTCCCAGCCCAGCCGTAGCCCAGCCCTGCCCCAGCCCCTGCCCTGCCCAGCCCCAGCCTGGCCGCAGCCCTGTCCCCAGCCCCGGCCCCTGCCCCAGCCCCAGCCCTAGCCCAGCCCTGCCCTCAGCCCCAGCCTTTGCCCCTGCCCCACCCTCGGCCCCAGCCCAGCCCCAGCCCCAGCCCAGCCCCTGCCCTGGACCCAGTCCTGCCCCAGCCCTGGACACAGCCCCACCCTGGACCCAGCCCCAGCCCCAGCCCAGCCCCAGCCCTGCCCCAGCCTAGCCCCAGCCCCAGTCCAGCCCCTGCCCTGGACCCAATCCCAGCCCCAGCCCAGCCCCAGGCCAGCCCCAGCCACCGCCCAGCCCCAGCCCTGCCCCCAGCCCAGCCCCAGCCCCACCCTGGACCCAGCCTCAGCCCCAGCCCTGCCCCAGCCCTGCCCCAGCCTCATCCCCAGCCCCAGCCCAGCCCCTGCCCTGGACCGAGCCCCAGCCCCACCCCAGCCTCATCCCCAGCCCAGGCCCAGCCCTGCCCCAGCCCAGCCCAGCCCCATCCCCATCCCTGTCCCCAGCCCAGACCCTGCCCCAACCGTGCCCCAGCCCAGCCCCAGCCACCGCCCAGCCCCAGCCCAGGACCCAGCCCCAGCCCCAGCCCTCTCCCAGTCCCCACCCCTGCCCCAGCCCCACCCCCGGCCCCAGCCCCGGCCCCTGCCAAGCCCCACTCACGGCCCCATCCCCTGCCCCAGCCCAGCCCTACCCCAGCCCCCGCCCTGCCCCAGCCCCAGCCCTGCACCGAACCCAGCCCCAGCCCGGCCCCAGCCCTGCCCCAACCCAGCCCTGCCCCGGCCCAGCCCCAGCCCAGCCCCAGCCCAGCCCAGCCACAGCCCTACTCCAGCCCCACCCTCAGCCCCAGCCCAGCTCCAGCCCCAGCCCAGCCCCAGCCACCGCCCAGCCCCAGCCCTGGACCCAGCCCCAGCCCCAGCCCTCTCCCCGTCCCCGCCGCAGCCCCAGCCGCAGCCCCACCCCCTGCCCCAGCCCCGGCCCCAGCCCCAGCCAAGCCCCACTCACGGCCCCATCCCCGGCCTCAGCCCAGCCCTGCCCCAGCCCAGCCCCAGACACAGCCCAGTCCCAGCCCTGGATCCAGCCCCAGTCGCAGCCCCGGACCCAGCCCAACCCTAGCCCAGTCGCAGCCCCACCCTCAGCCCCAGCCCTGCCCTAGCCCAGCCCCAGCCCTGGACCAAGCCCCACCCCTGAGCCGAACCCAGCCCCAGCCTGGCCCCAGCCCTGCCCTAGCTCCAGCCCTAGCCCTGTCCCCAGCCTCGGCCCGTGCCCCAGTCCCAGTCCCAGTCCTGCCCCATCCCAGCCCCCTACCCTAACCCTGCCCCCAGCGCAGCCCCAGACCCAGACTGGACCCAGCCCTGTCCCCAGCCCCAGCCACAGCCCAGTCCCAGGCCCAGCCCCAGCCTAGCCCCAGCCCTGCCCCAGCCTCAGTCCCAGGCCTGACCTCAGCCCCAGGCCTGACCTCAGCCCTGCCCCAACCCTGCCTCCTGCCCCAACCCTGGCTCCAGCCCCAGCCCCAGCCCTGCGCCAACCCAGCCCCAGCCCAAGGCCCAGCCTCAAGCCTAATCCTACCTCAGCCCTAGCCCCAGCCCTGTCCTCAGCCCCAGCCCCAGCCCCAGCCCCACCCTCGCCACAAGCCCAGCCCCACCCCACCCTCGGCCCCAGCCCAGCCCCTGTCCCAGCCCTGCCCCGGCCCAGCCCCAGCCCCAGCCCAGCCCCTGCCCTGGACCCAGCCCCAGCCCAGCCCCAGCCGCAGCCCCAGCCCAGCCCCAGCCCAGCCCCAGCCCTGGACCCAGCCCCAGTCGCAGCCCCGGCCCCAGCCCAGCCCCAGCCCAGCCCCAGCCCCACCCTCATCCCCAGCCCAGCTCCAGCCACAGCCCAGCCCCAGCCCTGGACCAAGCCGCACCCCTCAGTCAAACCCAGCCCTAGCCTGGCCCCTGCCCTGCCCTAGCCACAGCCCTAGCCCTGTCCCCAGCCTCGGCCCGTGCCCCTGCCCCAGTCCCAGTCCTGCCCCACCCCAGCCTCATCCCCAGCCCAGGCCCAGCCCTGCTCCAGCCCAGCCCAGCCCCATCCGCATCCCTGCCCCCAGACCAGCCCCAGCCCCAGCCCAGCCCCAGCACAGCCCCAGCCACCGCCCAGCCCCCAGCCCTGGAGCAAGCCCCACCCCTCAGCCAAATCCAGCCCCAGCCAGGCCCCAGCCCTGCCCTAGCTCCAGCCCTAGCCCTGTCCCCAGACTCGGCCTGTGCCCCTGCCCCAGTCCCAGTCCTGCCCCATCCCAGCCCCCAGCCCCAGCCCAGACCCAGCCCTGCCCCAGCCTCAGCCCCAGCCCCAGCCCTGCCCCAGCCTCAGTCCTGCCCCAGCCCCGGCCCCAGCCCCAGCCCAGCCCCTGCCCTGGACCCAGTCCTGCCCCATCCCAGCCTCCAGCCTACTCAAGCCCCAGCCCCGGCCCCAACCTCAGTCCCAGCCCTACCCAAGGCCCCAGCCCGTGCCCCCAGCCCGTGCCCCCAGCCCTGCCCCAGCCCTAGTCCCCAGCCCACACCCAGCACATCACCAGCACAGCACCAGCCCCAGCCCCAGCCCAGCCCCTGCCCTGGACCCAGCCCCAGCCCCACCCCAGCCTCATCCCCAGAACAGGCCCAGCCCTGCCCCGGCCCAGCCCCAGCCCCAGCCCCAGCCCAGCCCTCGCCCAGCCCCAGCCTGGCCCCTGCCCTGCCTTAGCTCCAGCCCTAGCCCTGTTCCCAGACTCGGCCTGTACCCCTGCCCCAGTCCCAGTCCTACCCCATCCAAGCCCCCAGCCTCAGTCCTGCCCCAGCCCCGGCCCCAGCCCCAGCCCCAGCCCTGCCCCAACCCAGCCCCAGCCATGCCCCCAGCCCAGACCTGTCCCCAGCCCCAGCCCAAGGCCCAGCCTCCAGCCTACTCAAGCCCCAGCCCCGGCCCCAACCTCAGTCCCAGCCCTATCCAAGGCCCCAGCCCCTGCCCCCAGCCCGTGCCCCCAGCCCAGCCCCAGCCCTGCGTCAGCCCTGCCCCAGCCCTAGTCCCCAGCCCACACCCAGCACAGCACCAGCACAGCCCCAGCCCTAGACCCAGCACCAACCCCAGCCCCAGCCCAGCCCCTGCCCTGGACCCAGCCCCTGCCCCACCCCAGCCTCATCCCCAGCCCAGGCCAGCCCTGCTCCAGCCCAGCCCAGCCCCATCCGCATCCCTGCCCCCAGACCAGCCCCAGCCCCAGCCCAGCCCCAGCCCAGCCCCAGCCACCGCCCAGCCCCAGCCCTGGAGCAAGCGCCACCCCTCAGCCAAATCCAGCCGCAGCCCCAGCCCTGCCCCAGCCCAGCCCCAGCCACAGCCCCACCCCCGGACCCATCCCCGGTCCCAGCCCAGCCGTAGCCCAGCCCTGCCCCAGCCCCTGCCCTGCCCAGCCCCAGCCTGGCCGCAGCCCTGCCCCAGCTCTGGCCCCAGCCCTGTCCCCAGCCCCGGCCCCTGCCCGAGCCCCAGCCCTAGCCCAGCCCTGCCGTCAGCCCCAGCCTTTGCCCCTGCCCCACCCTCGGCCCCAGCCCAGCCCCAGCCCCAGCCCAGCCCCTGCCCTGGACCCAGTCCTGCCCCAGCCCTGGACACAGCCCCACCCTGGACCCAGCCCCAGCCCCAGCCCAGCCCCAGCCCTGCCCCAGCCTAGCCCCAGCCCCAGTCCAGCCCCTGCCCTGGACCCAATCCCAGCCCCAGCCCAGCCCCAGGCCAGCCCCAGCCACCGCACAGCCCCAGCCCTGCCCCCAGCCCAGCCCCAGCCCCACCCTGGACCCAGCCTCAGCCCCAGCCCTGCCCCAGCCCTGCCCCAGCCTCATCCCCAGAACAGGCCCAGCGCTGCCCCGGCCCAGCCCCAGCCCCAGCCCCAGCCAAACCCCACTCACAGCCCCATCCCCGGCCACAGCCTAGCCCTGCCCCAGCCCCAGCCCGACACCGAACCCAGCCCCAGCCCGGCCCCCAGCCCTGCCCCAGCCCAGCCCTGCCCCGGCCCAGCTCCAGCCCAGCACCAGCCCCAGCCCTGACCCAGCCCAGCCACAGCCACAGCCCGGGATCCAGCCCCAGTCGCAGCCATGGCCCCAGCCCAGCCCTAGCCCAGCCCCAGCCCAGCTCCAGCCCCACCCTCAGCCCCAGCCCAGCTCCAGCCCCAGCCCAGCCCCAGCCCCAGCCCGGCCCCAGCCCTGCCCCAGCCCAGCCCTGCCCCGGCCCAGCTCCAGCCCAGCACCAGCCCCAGCCCTGACCCAGCCCAGCCACAGCCACAGCCCGGGATCCAGCCCCAGTCGCAGCCATGGCCCCAGCCCAGCCCTAGCCCAGCCCCAGCCCAGCTCCAGCCCCACCCTCAGCCCCAGCCCAGCTCCAGCCCCAGCCCAGCCCCAGCCCCAGCCCTGCCCTAGCCCAGCCCCAGCCCTGGACCAAGCCCCACCCCTCAGCCAAACCCAGCCCCAGCCTGGCCCCAGCCCTGCCCTAGCTCCAGCCCTAGCCCTGTCGCCAGCCTCGGCCCGTGCCCCTGCCCCAGTCCCAGTCCTGCCCCATCCCAGCCTCCAGCCCCAGCCCTGCCCTCAGCCCAGCCCCAGACACAGCCACAGCCCTGCCCCAGCCCTGGACCCAGCCCCAGCCACAGCCCCAGCCCTGCCCCCAACCCAGCCCCAGCCATTCCCCCAGCCCAGACCTGGCCCCAGCCCCAGCCCAAGGCCCAGCCTCCAGCCTACTCAAGCCCCAGCCCCAGCCCCAGCCCCAGCCCTGCCCCAGCCCCAGCCCCAGCCCCAGCCACAGCCCTGCCCCAGCCCCAGCCCTGCCCCAGCCCCGGCCCCAGCCCCAGCCCCAGCCCTGCCCCCAACCCAGCCCCAGCCATTCCCCCAGCCCAGACCTGGCCCCAGCCCCAGCCCAAGGCCCAGCCTCCAGCCTACTCAAGCCCCAGCCCCTGCCCCCAGCCCAGCCCCAGCCCTGCGTCAGCCCTGCCCCAGCCCTAGTCCCCAGCCAACACCCAGCACAGCACCAGCACAGCCCCAGCCCTAGACCCAGCACCAGCCCCAGCCCCAGCCCAGCCCCTGCCCTGGACCCAGCCCCAGCCCCAGCCCCAGCCTCATCCCCAGCCCAGGCCCAGCGCTGCCCCGGCCACAGCCCAGCCCTGCCCCAGCCCAGCCCTGCCCCGGCCCAGCTCCAGCCCAGCCCCAGCCCCAGCCCTGCCCCAGCCCAGCCCCAGCCACAGCCCCACCCCCGGACCCATCCCCGGTCCCAGCCCAGCCGTAGCCCAGCCCTGCCCCAGCCCCTGCCCTGCCCAGCCCCAGCCTGGCCGCAGCCCTGCCCCAGCTCTGGCCCCAGCCCTGTCCCCAGCCCCGGCCCCTGCCCGAGCCCCAGCCCTAGCCCAGCCCTGCCGTCAGCCCCAGCCTTTGCCCCTGCCCCACCCTCGGCCCCAGCCCAGCCCCAGCCCCAGCCCAGCCCCTGCCCTGGACCCAGTCCTGCCCCAGCCCTGGACACAGCCCCACCCTGGACCCAGCCCCAGCCCCAGCCCAGTCCCAGTCCTGCCCCATCCCAGCCTCCAGCCCCAGCCCTGCCCTCAGCCCAGCCCCAGACACAGCCACAGCCCTGCCCCAGCCCTGGACCCAGCCCCAGCCACAGCCCCACCCCCGGCCCCCAGCCCCGGCCCCAGCCCAGCCCTAACCTAGCCCTGTCCCAGCCCCAGGCCTAGCCCAGCCGTGCCCTCAGCCCAGCCCTAGCCCCAGCCCAGATGAGCCCCAGCCCCAGCCCCAGCCCCAGCCTGGCCCCAGCCCTGGCCCCAGCCCCAGCCCAGCCCAGCCCCAGGCCCAGCCCAAGCCTAACCCCAGCGCTGCCCCAGCCCCAGCCCCGCCCCAGCCCCAGCCCCTGGCCGGACCTCAGCCCTGCCCCAGCCCTGGCTCCTGCCCCAGCCCTGGCTCCAGGCCCAGCCCCAGCCCTGCCCGTGCCTTGGTTCCAGCCCCAGCCCCAGCCCCGCGCTAACCCAGCCCCAGCCCAAGGCCCAGCCTCAAGCCTAGCAGAGCACCAGCACAGCCCCAGCCCTAGACCCAGCACCAGCCCCAGCCCCAGCCCAGCCCCTGCCCTGGACCCAGCCCCAGCCCCAGCCCCAGCCTCATCCCCAGCCCAGGCCCAGCGCTGCCCCGGCCACAGCCCAGCCCTGCCCCCAGCCCAGCCCTGCCCCGGCCCAGCTCCAGCCCAGCCCCAGCCCCAGCCCTGCCCCAACCCAGCCCCAGCCACAGCCCCACCCCCGGACCCATCCCCGGTCCCAGCCCAGCCGTAGCCCAGCCCTGCCCCAGCCCCTGCCCTGCCCAGCCCCAGCCTGGCCGCAGCCCTGCCCCAGCTCTGGCCCCAGCCCTGTCCCCAGCCCCGGCCCCTGCCCTGGACCGAGCCCCAGCCCCACCCCAGCCTCATCCCCAGACCCAGCCCAGCCCTGCCCCAGCCCAGCCCAGCCCCATCCCCATCCCTGTCCCCAGCCCAGACCCTGCCCCAACCCTGCCCCAGCCCAGCCCCAGCCACCGCCCTGCCCCCTGCCCTGGACCCAGCCCCAGCCCCAGCCCTCTCCCAGTCCCCACCCCTGCCCCAGCCCAGCCCTACCCCAGCCCCAGCCCTGCACCGAACCCAGCCCCAGCCCGGCCCCAGCCCTGCCCCAACCCAGCCCTGCCCCGGCCCAGCCCCAGCCCAGCCCCAGCCCCAGCCCTGCCCGAGCCCAGCCCTACCCCAGCCCCCGCCCTGCCCCAGTCCCAGCCCTGCACCGAACCCAGCCCCAGCCCGGCCCCAGTCCTGCCCCAGCCCAGCACAGCCACAGCCCAGCCCCAGCCCCACCCTCAGCCCCAGCCCAGCTCCAGCCCCAGCCCAGCCCCAGCCACCGCCCAGCCCCAGCCCTGGACCCAGCCCCAGCCCCAGCCCTCTCCCTGTCCCCCGCCGCAGCCCCAGCCCCAGCCCCACCCCCTGCCCCAGCCCCGGCCCCAGCCCCAGCCAAGCCCCACTCACGGCCCCATCCCCGGCCTCAGCCCAGCCCTGCCCCAGCCCAGCCTTGCCCCGGCCCAGCCCCAGCCCAGCCCCAGCCCTGCCACAGCCCAGCCCCAGCCACAGCCCAGTCCCATCCCTGGATCCAGCCCCAGTCGCAGCCCCGGACCCAGCCCAGCCCTAGCCCAGCCCCAGCCCCACACTCAGCCCCAGCCCAGCTCCAGCCACAGCCCAGCCACAGCCCCGACCCCAGCCCAGCCCTAACCTAGCCCTGCCCCAGCCCCAGGCCTAGCCCAGCCGTGCCCTCAGCCCAGCCCTAGCCCCAGCCCAGACCAGCCACAGCCCTAGCCCCAGACTGGCCCCAGCCCTGTTCCCAGCCTTAGCCCAGCCCAGCCCCAGGCCCAGCCCAAGCCTAACCCCAGCGCTGCCCCAGCCCTAGCCCCGCCCCAGCCCCAGCCCCTGGCCGGACCTCAGCCCTGCCCCAGCCCTGGCTCCTGCCCCAGCCCTGGCTCCAGCCCCAGCCCCAGCCCTGCCCGTGCCTTGGTTCCAGCCCCAGCCCCAGCCCCGCGCCAACCCAGCCCCAGCCCAAGGCCCAGCCTCAAGCCTAGCAGAGCACCAGCACAGCCCCAGCCCTAGACCCAGCCCAGCCCCAGCCCCAGCCATTCCCCTGCCCTGGACCCAGCCCCAGCCCCACCCCAGCCTCATCCCCAGCCCAGGCCCAGCCCTGCGCCGGCCCAGCCCCAGCCCAGCCCCTGCCCTGGACCCAGGCCCAGCCCCACCCCAGCCTCATCCCCAGCCCAGGCCCAGCCCTGCCCCGGCCCAGCCCCAGCCCCAGCCCCAGCCAAGCCCCACTCACGGCTCCATCCCCGGCCCCAGTCGCAGCCCCGGCCCCAGCCCAGCCCTAGCCCAGCCCCAGCCCCACCCTCAACCCCCGCCCAGCTCCAGTCACAGCCCAGCCACAGCCCTGGACCCAGCCCCAGCCCAGCCCCAGCCCCAGCCCTGCCCAAGCCTTGGTTCCAGCCCCAGCCCCAGCCCTGCATCAACCCAGCCCCAGCCCAAGGCACAGCGTCAAGCCTAGTCCTGCCCCAGCCCTGGCCCCAATCCAGCCCCAGCCCTACCCCTACCTCAGCCCTAGCCCCAGCCCTGTCCGCAGCCACAGCCCCAGCCCCAGCCCCACCCTCGCCACCAGCCCAGCCCCAGCCCCAACCTTGGCCCCAGCCCAGCCCCAGTTCCAGCCCTGCCCCAGCCCTGCCCCTGCCCCGGCCCCAGCCCCGGCCCCAGACTCGGCCCCAGCCCAGCCCCAGGCCTAGCCCTGTGCCAACCCTACCCCAGCCCAGCCCCGGTCCCAGCCCAGCCAAGCCGTGCCCCAGCCCCAGCCCTGCACCAAACCCAGCCCAGGCCCAGCCCCAGCCCTGCCCCAGCTGTGGCCCCAGACCTGTCCCCAGCCCCGGCCCCTGCCCCACCCCCAGCCGTACCCCAGCCCTGCCCTCAGCCCCAGCCCCAGCCCCAGGCCCAACCTCGGCCCCAGCCCTGCCCCTTCCCCAGCCCTGCCCCGGCCCAGCCCCAGCCCCTGCCCAGCCCCTGCCCTGGACCCAGCCACAGCCCAGCCCCAGCCCTGGACCCAGCCGCAGTCTTAGCCCCGGGCCCAGCCCAGCCCTAGCCCAGCCCCAGCCCAGCCCAGCCCCTGCCCCATCCCCATCCCAACCCCAGCCACAGCCCTGCCCCAGCCCTGGACCCATCCCCAGCCACAGCCCCACCCCCGGCCCCAGCCCCGGCCCCAACCCAGCCCTAACCTAGCCCTGCCCCAGCCCCAGGCCTAGCCCAGCCGAGCCCTCAGCCCAGCCCTAGCCCCAGCCCAGCCCAGCCCAGCCCCAGCCCCAGCCCCAGCCTGGCCCCAGCCCTGTCCCCAGCCCCAGCCCAGCCCAGCCCCAGGCCCAGCCCAAGCCTAACCCCAGCGCTGCCCCAGCCCCAGCCGTGCCCCAGCCCCAGCCCCTGGCCGGACCTCAGCCCTGCCCCAGCCCTGGCTCCTGCCCCAGCCCTGGCTCCAGCCCCAGCCCCAGCCCTGCCCGTGCCTTGGTTCCACCCCCAGCCCCACCCCAGCCTCATCCCCAGCCCAGGCCCAGCCCTGCGCCAGCCCAGCCCCAGCCCAGCCCCTGCCCTGGACCCAGCCCCAGCCCCTGCCCTGGACCCAGCCCCAGCCCCACCGAAGCCTCATCCCCAGCCCAGGCCCAGCCCTGCGCCGGCCCAGCCCCAGCCCAGCCCCTGCCCTGGACCCAGCCCCAGCCCTGCCCCAGCCTCATCCCTAGCCCAGGCCCAGCCCTGCCCCGGCCCAGCCCCAGCCCCAGCCCCAGCCAAGCCCCACTCACGGCTCCATCCCCGGACCCAGTCGCAGTCCCGGCCCCAGCCCAGCCCTAGCCCAGCCCCAGCCCCACCCTCAACCCCAGTCCAGCTCCAGCCACAGCCCAGGAACAGCCCTGGACCCAGCCCCAGCCCAGCCCCAGCCCCAGCCCTGCCCTAGCCCAGACCCAGCCCTGGACCCAGCCCCATCCCAGCCCCAAGCCCCAGCCCTGCCCCGGCCCAGCCCCAGAACCAGACTGGCCCCAGCCCTGTCCCGAGCCCCAGCCACAGCACAGCCCCAGGCCCAGCCCCAGCCTAGCCCCATCCCAAACCTCATCCTTGCCCCCAGCCGAGCCCCAGCCCTGCCCCAGCCCCAGCCCCAGCCCCAGCCCTGCCCCAGCCCCAGCCCCAGCCCCAGCCACAGCCCTGCCCCAGCCCCAGCCCTGCCCCAGCCCCGGCCCCAGCCCCAGCCCCAGCCCTGCCCCCAACCCAGCCCCAGCCATTCCCCCAGCCCAGACCTGGCCCCAGCCCCAGCCCAAGGCCCAGCCTCCAGCCTACTCAAGCCCCAGCCCCAGCCCCAGCCCCAGCCCCAGCCCCAGCCCTGCCCCAGCCCCAGCCCCAGCCCCAGCCACAGCCCTGCCCCAGCCCCAGCCCTGCCCCAGCCCCGGCCCCAGCCCCAGCCCCAGCCCTGCCCCCAACCCAGCCCCAGCCATTCCCCCAGCCCAGACCTGGCCCCAGCCCCAGCCCAAGGCCCAGCCTCCAGCCTACTCAAGCCCCAGCCCCTGCCCCCAGCCCAGCCCCAGCCCTGCGTCAGCCCTGCCCCAGCCCTAGTCCCCAGCCAACACCCAGCACAGCACCAGCACAGCCCCAGCCCTAGACCCAGCACCAGCCCCAGCCCCAGCCCAGCCCCTGCCCTGGACCCAGCCCCAGCCCCAGCCCCAGCCTCATCCCCAGCCCAGGCCCAGCGCTGCCCCGGCCACAGCCCAGCCCTGCCCCAGCCCAGCCCTGCCCCGGCCCAGCTCCAGCCCGGCCCCAGCCCCAGCCCTGCCCCAGCCCAGCCCCAGCCACAGCCCCACCCCCGGACCCATCCCCGGTCCCAGCCCAGCCGTAGCCCAGCCCTGCCCCAGCCCCTGCCCTGCCCAGCCCCAGCCTGGCCGCAGCCCTGCCCCAGCTCTGGCCCCAGCCCTGTCCCCAGCCCCGGCCCCTGCCCGAGCCCCAGCCCTAGCCCAGCCCTGCCGTCAGCCCCAGCCTTTGCCCCTGCCCCACCCTCGGCCCCAGCCCAGCCCCAGCCCCAGCCCAGCCCCTGCCCTGGACCCAGTCCTGCCCCAGCCCTGGACACAGCCCCACCCTGGACCCAGCCCCAGCCCCAGCCCAGCCCCAGCCCTGCCCCAGCCTAGCCCCAGCCCCAGTCCAGCCCCTGCCCTGGACCCAATCCCAGCCCCAGCCCAGCCCCAGGCCAGCCCCAGCCACCGCCCAGCCCCAGCCCTGCCCCCAGCCCAGCCCCAGCCCCACCCTGGACCCAGCCTCAGCCCCAGCCCTGCCCCAGCCCTGCCCCAGCCTCATCCCCATCCCCAGCCCAGCCCCTGCCCTGGACCGAGCCCCAGCCCCACCCCAGCCTCATCCCCAGCCCAGGCCCACCCCCTGCCCCAGCCCAGCAGTACCCCAGCCCCAGCCCTGCCCCGGCCCAGCCCCAGCCCAGCCCCAGCCCCAGCCCTGCCCCAGCCCAGCCCTACCCCAGCCCAAGCCCTGCCCCAGCCCCAGCCCTGCACTGAACCCAGCCCCAGCCCGGCCCCAGCCCTGCCGCAACCCAGACCTGCCCCGGCCCAGCCCCAGCCCAGCCCTAGCCCCAGCCCTGTCCCAGCCCAGCCCAGCCACAGCCCAGCCCCAGCCCCACCCTCAGCCCCAGCCCAGCTCCAGCCCCAGCCCAGCCCCAGCCACCGCCCAACCCCAGCCCTGGACCCAGCCCCAGCCCCAGCCCTCTCCCAGTCCCCGCCGCAGCCCCAGCCCCAGCCCCACCCCCTGCCCCAGCCCCGGCCCCAGCCCCTGCCAAGCCCCACTCACGGCCCCATCCTAGGCCTCAGCCCTGCCCCTGCCCTGGACCCAGCCCCAGCCCCACCCCAGCCTCATCCCCACCCCAGGCCCAGCCCTGCCCCGGCCCAGCCCCAGCCCCAGCCCCAGCCAAGCCCCACTCACGGCTCCATCCCCGGACCCAGTCGCAGCCCCTGCCCCAGCCCAGCCCTAGCCCAGCCCCAGCCCCACCCTCAACCCCAGCCCAGCTCCAGCCACAGCCCAGCCACAGCCCTGGACCCAGCCCCAGCCCAGCCCCAGCCCCAGCCCTGCCCTAGCCCAGCCCCAGACCTGGACCCAGCCCCATCCCAGCCCCAAGCCCCAGCCCTGCCCCCCGGCCCAGCCCCAGACCCAGACTGGCCCCAGCCCTGTCCCGAGCCCCAGCCACAGCCCAGCCCCAGGCCCAGCCCCAGCCTAGCCCCATCCCAAACCTCATCCTTGCCCCCAGCCGAGCCCCAGCCCTGCCCCAGCCCCAGCCCCAGCCCCATCCCCAGCCCTGCCCCAGCCCCATCCCCAGCCCCAGCCCCAGCCCTGCCCCAGCCTCTGTCCTGCCCCAGCCCCGGCCCCTGCCAAGCCCCACTCACGGCCCCCATCCCCTGCCCCAGCCCAGCCCTACCCCAGCCCCCGCCCTGCCCCAGCCCCAGCCCTGCACCGAACCCAGCCCCAGCCCGGCCCCAGACCTGCCCCAACCCAGCCCAGCCCCGGCCCAGCCCCGGCCCAGCCCCAGCCCAGCCCCAGCCCAGCCCAGCCACAGCCCAGCCCCAGCCCCACCCTCAGCCCCAGCCCAGCTCCAGCCCCAGCCCAGCCCCAGCCACCGCCCAGCCCCAGCCCTGGACCCAGCCCTGTCCCCAGCCCCAGCCACAGCCCAGTCCCAGGCCCAGCCCCAGCCTAGCCCCAGCCCTGCCCCAGCCTCAGTCCCAGGCCTGACCTCAGCCCTGCCCCAACCCTGCCTCCTGCCCCAGCTCTGGCCCCAGCCCTGTCCCCAGCCCCAGCCCCTGCCCCACCCCCAGCCCTAGCCCAGCCCTGCCCTCAGCCCCAGCCTCAGTCCTGCCCCATCCCCGGCCCCAGCCCCGGCCCCAGCCCTGCCCTCAACCCAGCCCCAGCCATGCCCCCAGCCCAGACCTGGCCCCAGCCCCAGCCCAAGGCCCAGCCTCCAGCCTACTCAAGCCCCAGCCCCGGCCCCAACCTCTGTCCCAGCCCTACCCAAGGCCCCAGCCCCTGCCCCCAGCCCGTGCCCCCAGCCCAGCCCCAGCCCTGCGTCAGCCCTGCCCCAGCCCTAGTCCCCAGCCCACACCCAGCACAGCACCAGCACAGCCCCAGCCCTAGACCCACCACCAACCCCAGCCCCAGCCCAGCCCCTGCCCTGGACCCAGCCCCCTGCCCCACCCCAGCCTCATCCCCAGCCCAGGCCCAGCCCTGCTCCAGCCCAGCCCAGCCCCATCCGCATCCCTGCCCCCAGACTAGCCCCAGCCCCAGCCCAGCCCCAGCCACCGCCCAGCCCCAGCCCTGGAGCAAGCCCCACCCCTCAGCCAAATCCAGCCCCAGCCCCAGCCCAGCCCCTGCCCTGGACCCAGCCCCAGCCCCACCCCAGCCTCATCCCCAGCCCAGGCCCCAGCCCTGCCCCAGCCCAGCCCTGCCCCGGCCCAGCTCCAGCCCAGCCCCAGCCCCAGCCCTGCCCCAGCCCAGCCCCAGCCACAGCCCAGCCCCAGCCCTGGATCCAGACCCAGTCGCAGCCCCGGCCCCAGCCCAGCCTCGGCCCAGCCCCAGCCCAGCCCCAGCCCCACCCTCAGCCCCAGCCTAGCCCCAGCTCCAGCCCCAGCCCAGGCCCAGCCCCAGCTCCAGCCCCAGCCCCAGCCCAGCCCCTGCCCTGGACCCAGCCCCAGCCCCACCCCAGACTCATCCCCAGCCCAGACCCAGCCCTGCCCCGGCCCAGCCCCAGCCCCAGCCCCAGCCAAGCCCCACTCACGGCTCCATCCCCGGACCCAGTCGCAGCCCCGGCCCCAGCCCAGCCCTAGCCCAGCCCCAGCCCCACCCTCAACCCCAGCTTAGCTCCAGCCACAGCCCAGCCACAGCCCTGGACCCAGCCCCAGCCCAGCCCCAGCCCCAGCCCTGCCCTAGCCCAGACCCAGCCCTGGACCCAGCCCCTTCCCAGACCCCAGCCCCAGCCCTGCCCCCGGCCCAGCCCCAGACCCAGACTGGCCCCAGCCCTGTCCCGAGCCCCAGCCACAGCCCAGCCCCAGGCCCAGCCCCAGCCTAGCCCCATCCCAAACCTCATCCTTGCCCCCAGCCGAGCCCCAGCCCTGCCCCAGCCCCAGCCCCAGCCCCAGCCCTGCCCCAGCCCCAGCCCCAGCCCCAGCCCCAGCCCAGCAGCAGCCTCAGTCCTGCCCCAGCCCCGGCCCCAGCCCCAGCCCCAGCCCTGCCCCCAACCCAGCCCCAGCCATGCCCCCAGCCCAGACCTGTCCCCAGCCCTGCCCCCAAGGCCCAGCCTCCAGCCTACTCAAGCCCCAGCCCCGGCCCCAACCTCAGTCCCAGCCCTACCCAAGGCCCCAGCCCCTGCCCCCAGCCCGTGCCCCCAGCCCAGCCCCAGCCCTGCGTCAGCCCTGCCCCAGCCCTAGTCCCCAGCCAACACCCAGCACAGCACCAGCACAGCCCCAGCCCTAGACCCAGCACCAGCCCCAGCCCCAGCCCAGCCCCTGCCCTGGACCCAGCCCCAGCCCCACCCCAGCCTCATCCCCAGCCCAGGCCCAGCGCTGCCCCGGCCCAGCTCCAGCCCAGCCCCAGCCCCAGCCCTGCCCCAGCCCAGCCCCAGCCACAGCCCCACCCCCGGACCCATCCCCGGTCCCAGCCCAGCCGTAGCCCAGCCCTGCCCCAGCCCCTGCCCTGCCCAGCCCCAGCCTGGCTGCATCCCTGCCCCAGCTCTCGCCCCAGCCCTGTCCCCAGCCCCGGCCCCTGCCCCAGCCCCAGCCCTAGCCCAGCCCTGCCCTCAGCCCCAGCCTTTGCCCCTGCCCCACCCTCGGCCCCAGCCCAGCCCCAGCCCCAGCCCAGCCCCTGCCCTGGACCCAGTCCTGCCCCAGCCCTGGACACAGCCCCACCCTGGACCCAGCCCCAGCCCCAGCCCAGCCCCAGCCCTGCCCCAGCCTAGCCCCAGCCCCAGTCCAGCCCCTGCCCTGGACCCAATCCCAGCCCCAGCCCAGCCCCAGGCCAGCCCCAGCCACCGCCCAGCCCCAGCCCTGCCCCCAGCCCAGCCCCAGCCCCACCCTGGACCCAGCCTCATCCCCAGCCCTGCCCCAGCCCTGCCCCAGCCTCATCCCCAGCCCCAGCCCAGCCCCTGCCCTGGACCGAGCCCCAGCCCCACCCCAGCCTCATCCCCAGCCCAGGCCCAGCCCTGCCCCAGCCCAGCCCAGCCCCATCCCCATCCCTGTCCCCAGCCCAGACCCCTGCCCCAACCCTGCCCCAGCCCAGCCCCAGCCACCGCCCAGCCCCAGCCCTGGACCCAGCCCCAGCCCCAGCCCTCTCCCAGTCCCCACCCCTGCCCCAGCCCCACCCCCGGCCCCAGCCCCGGCCCCTGCCAAGCCCCACTCACGGCCCCATCCCCTGCCCCAGCCCAGCCCTACCCCAGCCCCCGCCCTGCCCCAGCCCCAGCCCTGCACCGAACCCAGCGCCAGCCCGGCCCCAGCCCTGCCCCAACCCAGACCTGCCCCGGCCCAGCCCCAGCCCAGCCCCAGCCCCAGCCCTGCCCCAGCCCAGCCCAGCCACAGCCCTGCTCCAGCCCCACCCTCAGCCCCAGCCCAGCTCCAGCCAAGGCCCAGCCCCAGCCACCGCCCAGCCCCAGCCCTGGACCCAGCCCCAGCCCCAGCCCTCTCCCAGTCCCCGCCGCAGCCCCAGCCCCAGCCCCACCCCCTGCCCCAGCCCCGGCCCCAGCCCCAGCCAAGCCCCACTCACGGCCCCATCCCCGGCCTCAGCCCAGCCCTGCCCCAGCCCAGCCTTGCCCCGGCCCAGCCCCAGCCCAGCCCCAGCCCTGCCACAGCCCAGCCCCAGCCACAGCCCAGTCCCATCCCTGGATCCAGCCCCAGTCGCAGCCCCGGACCCAGCCCAGCCCTAGCCCAGCCCCAGCCCCACCCTCAGCCCCAGCCCTGCCCTAGCCCAGCCCCAGCCCTGGACCAAGCCCCACCCCTGAGCCGAACCCAGCCCCAGCCTGGCCCCAGCCCTGCCCTAGCTCCAGCCCTAGCCCTGGCCCCAGCCTCGGCCCGTGCCCCAGCCCCAGTCCCAGTCCTGCCCCATCCCAGCCCCCAGCCCTAACCCTGCCCCCAGCGCAGCCCCAGACCCAGACTGGACCCAGCCCTGTCCCCAGCCCCAGCCACAGCCCAGTCCCAGGCCCAGCCCCAGCCTAGCCCCAGCCCTGCCCCATCCTCAGTCCCAGGCCTGACCTCAGCCCCAGGCCTGACCTCAGCCCTGCCCCAACCCTGCCTCCTGCCCCAACCCTGGCTCCAGCCCCAGCCCCAGCCCTGCGCCAACCCAGCCCCAGCCCAAGGCCCAGCCTCAAGCCTAATCCTACCTCAGCCCTAGCCCCAGCCCTGTCCGCAGCCCCAGCCCCAGCCCCAGCCCCACCCTCGCCACAAGCCCAGCCCCACCCCAACCTCGGCCCCAGCCCAGCCCCTGTCCCAGCCCTGCACCGGCCCAGCCCCAGCCCCAGCCCAGCCCCTGCCCTGGACCCAGCCCCAGCCCAGCCCCAGCCGCAGCCCCAGCCCAGCCAGAGCCCAGCCCCAGCCACAGCCCAGCCCCAGCCCTGGACCCAGCCCCAGTCGCAGCCCCGGCCCCAGCCCAGCCCCAGCCCAGCCCCAGCCCCACCCTCATCCCCAGCCCAGCTCCAGCCACAGCCCAGCCCCAGCCCTGGACCAAGCCGCACCCCTCAGTCAAACCCAGCCCTAGCCTGGCCCCTGCCCTGCCCTAGCTCCAGCCCTAGCCCTGTCCCCAGCCTCAGCCCGTGCCCCTGCCCCAGTCCCAGTCCTGCCCCACCCCAGCCTCATCCCCAGCCCAGGCCCAGCCCTGCTCCAGCCCAGCCCAGCCCCATCCGCATCCCTGTCCCCAGACCAGCCCCAGCCTCAGCCCAGCCCCAGCCCAGCCCCAGCCACCGCCCAGCCCCAGCCCTGGAGCAAGCCCCACCCCTCAGCCAAATCCAGCCCCAGCCTGGCCCCAGCCCTGCCCTAGCTCCAGCCCTAGCCCTGTCCCCAGACTCGGCCTGTGCCCCTGCCCCAGTCCCAGTCCTGCCCCATCCCAGCCCCCAGCCCCAGCCCAGCCCCAGCCCTGCCCCAGCCTCAGCCCCAGCCCCAGCCCTGCCCCAGCCTCAGTCCTGCCCCAGCCCCGGCCCCAGCCCCAGCGCCAGCCCTGCCCCCAACCCAGCCCCAGCCATGCCCCCAGCCCAGACCTGGCCCCAGCCCCAGCCCAAGGCCCAGCCTCCAGCCTACTCAAGCCCCAGCCCCGGCCCCAACCTCAGTCCCAGCCCTACCCAAGGCCCCAGCCCCTGCCCCCAGCCCCTGCCCCCAGCCCAGCCCCAGCCCTGCGTCAGCCCTGCCCCAGCCCTAGTCCCCAGCCCACACCCAGCACAGCACCAGCACAGCACCAGCCCCAGCCCCAGCCCAGCCCCTGCCCTGGACCCAGCCCCAGCCCCACCCCAGACTCATCCCCAGAACAGGCCCAGCCCTGCCCTGGCCCAGCCCCAGCCCCAGCCCCAGTCAAACCCCACTCACAGCCCCATCCCCGGCCACAGCCCAGCCCCAGCCCGACACCGAACCCAGCCCCAGCCCGGCCCCAGCCCTGCCCCAGCCCAGCCCTGCCCCGGCCCAGCTCCAGCCCAGCCCCAGCCCCAGCCCTGACCCAGCCCAGCCACAGCCACAGCCCGGGATCCAGCCCCAGTCGCAGCCATGGCCCCAGCCCAGCCCTAGCGCAGCCCCAGCCCAGCCCTAGCCCAGCCCCAGCCCAGCTCCAGCCCCACCCTCAGCCCCAGCCCAGCTCCAGCCCCAGCCCAACCCCAGCCCCAGCCCTGCCCTAGCCCAGCCCCAGCCCTGGACCAAGCCCCACCCCTCAGCCAAACCCAGCCCCAGCCTGGCCCCAGCCCTGCCCTAGCTCCAGCCCTAGCCCTGTCGCCAGCCTCGGCCCGTGCCCCTGCCCCAGTCCCAGTCCTGCCCCATCCCAGCCTCCAGCCCCAGCCCTGCCCTCAGCCCAGCCCCAGACACAGCCTGGCCCCAGCCCTGGCCCCAGCCACAGCCACAGCCCAGTCCCAGCCCCTGCCCCAGCCTAGCCCGAGCCCTGCCCCAGGCGCAGCCCCAGGCCTGACCTCAGCCCTGCCCCAGCCCTGGCTTCTGCCCCAACCCTGGCTCCAGCCCCAGCCCCAGCCCTGCCCAAGCCTTGGTTCCAGCCCCAGCCCCAGCCCTGCGCCAACCCAGCCCCAGCCCAAGACCCAGCCTCAAGCCTAGTCCTGCCCCAGCCCTGGCCCCAATCCAGCCCCAGCCCTACCCCTACCTCAGCCCTAGCCCCAGCCCTGTCCGCAGCCACAGCCCCAGCCCCAGCCCCACCCTCGCCACCAGCCCAGCCCCAGCGCCAACCTTGGCCCCAGTCCAGCCCCAGTTCCAGCCCTGCGCCAGACCTGCCCCTGCCCCGGCCCCAGCCCCGGCCCCAGACTCGGCCCCAGCCCAGCCCCAGGCCTAGCCCTGTGCCAACCCTACCCCAGCCCAGCCCCGGTCCCAGCCCAGCCAAGCCGTGCCCCAGCCCCAGCCCTGCACCAAACCCAGCCCAGGCCCAGCCCCAGCCCTGCCCCAGCTCTGGCCCCAGCCCTGTCCCCAGCCCCGGCCCCTGCCCCACCCCCAGCCGTAGCCCAGCCCTGCCCTCAGCCCCAGCCCCAGCCCCAGCCCCAACCTCGGCCCCAGCCCAGCCCCTTCCCCAGCCCTGCCCCGGCCCAGCCCCAGCCCCTGCCCAGCCCCTGCCCTGGACCCAGCCCCAGCCCAGCCCCAGCTCCAGCCCCAGCCACAGCCCAGCCCCAGCCCTGGACCCAGACGCAGTCTTAGCCCCGGGCCCAGCCCAGCCCTAGCCCAACCCCAGCCACAGCCCTGCCCCAGCCCTGGACCCAGCCCCAGCCACAGCCCCACCCCCGGCCCCAGCCCCGGCCCCAGCCCAGCCCTAACCTAGCCCTGTCCCAGCCCCAGGCCTAGCCCAGCCGTGCCCTCAGCCCAGCCCTAGCCCCAGCCCAGACCAGCCCCAGCCCCAGCCCCAGCCTGGCCCAGCCCTGTCCCCAGCCCCAGCCCAGCCCAGCCCCAGGCCCAGCCCAAGCCTAACCCCAGCGCTGCCCCAGCCCCAGCCCCGCCCCAGCCCCAGCCCCTGGCCGGACCTCAGCCCTGCCCCAGCCCTGGCTCCTGCCCCAGCCCTGGCTCCAGCCCCAGCCCCAGCCCTGCCCGTGCCTTGGTTCCAGCCCCAGCCCCAGCCCCGCGCCAACCCAGCCCCAGCGCAAGGCCCAGCCTCAAGCCTAGCAGAGCACCAGCCCCAGCCCCAGCCCTAGACCCAGCCCAGCCCCAGCCCCAGCCCAGCCCCTGCCCTGGACCCAGCCACAGCCCCACCCCAGCCTCATCCCCAGCCCAGGCCCAGCGCTGCCCCGGCCACAGCCCAGCCCTGCCCCAGCCCAGCCCTGCCCCGGCCCAGCTCCAGCCCAGCCCCAGCCCCAGCCCTGCCCCAGCCCAGCCCCAGCCACAGCCCCACCCCCGGACCCATCCCCGGTCCCAGCCCAGCCGTAGCCCAGCCCTGCCCCAGCCCCTGCCCTGCCCAGCCCCAGCCTGGCCGCAGCCCTGCCCCAGCTCTGGCCCCAGCCCTGTCCCCAGCCCCGGCCCCTGCCCCAGCCCCAGCCCTAGCCCAGCCCTGCCCTCAGCCCCAGCCTTTGCCCCTGCCCCACCCTCGGCCCCAGCCCAGCCCCAGTCCCAGCCCAGCCCCTGCCCTGGACCCAGACCTGCCCCAGCCCTGGACACAGCCCCACCCTGGACCCAGCCCCAGCCCCAGCCCTGCCCCAGCCCCAGCCCCAGCCCCAGCCACAGCCCTGCCCCAGCCCCAGCCCTGCCCCAGCCCCGGCCCCAGCCCCAGCCCCAGCCCTGCCCCCAACCCAGCCCCAGCCATTCCCCCAGCCCAGACCTGGCCCCAGCCCCAGCCCAAGGCCCAGCCTCCAGCCTACTCAAGCCCCAGCCCCTGCCCCCAGCCCAGCCCCAGCCCTGCGTCAGCCCTGCCCCAGCCCTAGTCCCCAGCCAACACCCAGCACAGCACCAGCACAGCCCCAGCCCTAGACCCAGCACCAGCCCCAGCCCCAGCCCAGCCCCTGCCCTGGACCCAGCCCCAGCCCCAGCCCCAGCCTCATCCCCAGCCCAGGCCCAGCGCTGCCCCGGCCACAGCCCAGCCCTGCCCCAGCCCAGCCCTGCCCCGGCCCAGCTCCAGCCCAGCCCCAGCCCCAGCCCTGCCCCAGCCCAGCCCCAGCCACAGCCCCACCCCCGGACCCATCCCCGGTCCCAGCCCAGCCGTAGCCCAGCCCTGCCCCAGCCCCTGCCCTGCCCAGCCCCAGCCTGGCCGCAGCCCTGCCCCAGCTCTGGCCCCAGCCCTGTCCCCAGCCCCGGCCCCTGCCCGAGCCCCAGCCCTAGCCCAGCCCTGCCGTCAGCCCCAGCCTTTGCCCCTACCCCACCCTCGGCCCCAGCCCAGCCCCAGCCCCAGCCCAGCCCCTGCCCTGGACCCAGTCCTGCCCCAGCCCTGGACACAGCCCCACCCTGGACCCAGCCCCAGCCCCAGCCCAGTCCCAGTCCTGCCCCATCCCAGCCTCCAGCCCCAGCCCTGCCCTCAGCCCAGCCCCAGACACAGCCACAGCCCTGCCCCAGCCCTGGACCCAGCCCCAGCCACAGCCCCACCCCCGGCCCCAGCCCCGGCCCCAGCCCAGCCCTAACCTAGCCCTGTCCCAGCCCCAGGCCTAGCCCAGCCGTGCCCTCAGCCCAGCCCTAGCCCCAGCCCAGATGAGCCCCAGTCCCAGCCCCAGCCCCAGCCTGGCCCCAGCCCTGGCCCCAGCCCCAGCCCAGCCCAGCCCCAGGCCCAGCCCAAGCCTAACCCCAGCGCTGCCCCAGCCCCAGCCCCGCCCCAGCCCCAGCCCCTGGCCGGACCTCAGCCCTGCCCCAGCCCTGGCTCCTGCCCCAGCCCTGGCTCCAGGCCCAGCCCCAGCCCTGCCCGTGCCTTGGTTCCAGCCCCAGCCCCAGCCCCGCGCTAACCCAGCCCCAGCCCAAGGCCCAGCCTCAAGCCTAGCAGAGCACCAGCACAGCCCCAGCCCTAGACCCAGCACCAGCCCCAGCCCCAGCCCAGCCCCTGCCCTGGACCCAGCCCCAGCCCCAGCCCCAGCCTCATCCCCAGCCCAGGCCCAGCGCTGCCCCGGCCACAGCCCAGCCCTGCCCCAGCCCAGCCCTGCCCCGGCCCAGCTCCAGCCCAGCCCCAGCCCCAGCCCTGCCCCAGCCCAGCCCCAGCCACAGCCCCACCCCCGGACCCATCCCCGGTCCCAGCCCAGCCGTAGCCCAGCCCTGCCCCAGCCCCTGCCCTGCCCAGCCCCAGCCTGGCCGCAGCCCTGCCCCAGCTCTGGCCCCAGCCCAGTCCCCAGCCCCGGCCCCTGCCCTGGACCGAGCCCCAGCCCCACCCCAGCCTCATCCCCAGACCCAGCCCAGCCCTGCCCCAGCCCAGCCCAGCCCCATCCCCATCCCTGTCCCCAGCCCAGACCCTGCCCCAACCCTGCCCCAGCCCAGCCCCAGCCACCGCCCTGCCCCTGCCCTGGACCCAGCCCCAGCCCCAGCCCTCTCCCAGTCCCCACCCCTGCCCCAGCCCAGCCCTACCCCAGCCCCAGCCCTGCACCGAACCCAGCCCCAGCCCGGCCCCAGCCCTGCCCCAACCCAGCCCTGCCCCGGCCCAGCCCCAGCCCAGCCCCAGCCCCAGCCCTGCCCGAGCCCAGCCCTACCCCAGCCCCCGCCCTGCCCCAGTCCCAGCCCTGCACCGAACCCAGCCCCAGCCCGGCCCCAGTCCTGCCCCAGCCCAGCACAGCCACAGCCCAGCCCCAGCCCCACCCTCAGCCCCAGCCCAGCTCCAGCCCCAGCCCAGCCCCAGCCACCGCCCAGCCCCAGCCCTGGACCCAGCCCCAGCCCCAGCCCTCTCCCTGTCCCCGCCGCAGCCCCAGCCCCAGCCCCACCCCCTGCCCCAGCCCCGGCCCCAGCCCCAGCCAAGCCCCACTCACGGCCCCATCCCCGGCCTCAGCCCAGCCCTGCCCCAGCCCAGCCTTGCCCCGGCCCAGCCCCAGCCCAGCCCCAGCCCTGCCACAGCCCAGCCCCAGCCACAGCCCAGTCCCATCCCTGGATCCAGCCCCTGTCGCAGCCCCGGACCCAGCCCAGCCCTAGCCCAGCCCCAGCCCCACACTCAGCCCCAGCCCAGCTCCAGCCACAGCCCAGCCACAGCCCCGACCCCAGCCCAGCCCTAACCTAGCCCTGCCCCAGCCCCAGGCCTAGCCCAGCCGTGCCCTCAGCCCAGCCCTAGCCCCAGCCCAGACCAGCCACAGCCCTAGCCCCAGACTGGCCCCAGCCCTGTTCCCAGCCTTAGCCCAGCCCAGCCCCAGGCCCAGCCCAAGCCTAACCCCAGCGCTGCCCCAGCCCCAGCCCCGCCCCAGCCCCAGCCCCTGGCCGGACCTCAGCCCTGCCCCAGCCCTGGCTCCTGCCCCAGCCCTGGCTCCAGCCCCAGCCCCAGCCCTGCCCGTGCCTTGGTTCCAGCCCCAGCCCCAGCCCCGCGCCAACCCAGCCCCAGCCCAAGGCCCAGCCTCAAGCCTAGCAGAGCACCAGCACAGCCCCAGCCCTAGACCCAGCCCAGCCCCAGCCCCAGCCATTCCCCTGCCCTGGACCCAGCCCCAGCCCCACCCCAGCCTCATCCCCAGCCCAGGCCCAGCCCTGCGCCGGCCCAGCCCCAGCCCAGCCCCTGCCCTGGACCCAGGCCCAGCCCCACCCCAGCCTCATCCCCAGCCCAGGCCCAGCCCTGCCCCGGCCCAGCCCCAGCCCCAGCCCCAGCCAAGCCCCACTCACGGCTCCATCCCCGGCCCCAGTCGCAGCCCCGGCCCCAGCCCAGCCCTAGCCCAGCCCCAGCCCCACCCTCAACCCCCGCCCAGCTCCAGTCACAGCCCAGCCACAGCCCTGGACCCAGCCCCAGCCGAGCCCCAGCCCCAGCCCCAGCCCTGCCCAAGCCTTGGTTCCAGCCCCAGCCCCAGCCCTGCATCAACCCAGCCCCAGCCCAAGGCACAGCGTCAAGCCTAGTCCTGCCCCAGCCCTGGCCCCAATCCAGCCCCAGCCCTACCCCTACCTCAGCCCTAGCCCCAGCCCTGTCCGCAGCCACAGCCCCAGCCCCAGCCCCACCCTCGCCACCAGCCCAGCCCCAGCCCCAACCTTGGCCCCAGTCCAGCCCCAGTTCCAGCCCTGCCCCAGCCCTGCCCCTGCCCCGGCCCCAGCCCCGGCCCCAGACTCGGCCCCCAGCCCAGCCCCAGGCCTAGCCCTGTGCCAACCCTACCCCAGCCCAGCCCCGGTCCCAGCCCAGCCAAGCCGTGCCCCAGCCCCAGCCCTGCACCAAACCCAGCCCAGGCCCAGCCCCAGCCCTGCCCCAGCTCTGGCCCCAGCCCTGTCCCCAGCCCCGGCCCCTGCCCCACCCCCAGCCGTAGCCCAGCCCTGCCCTCAGCCCCAGCCCCAGCCCCAGGCCCAACCTCGGCCCCAGCCCTGCCCCTTCCCCAGCCCTGCCCCGGCCCAGCCCCAGCCCCTGCCCAGCCCCTGCCCTGGACCCAGCCACAGCCCAGCCCCAGCCCTGGACCCAGCCGCAGTCTTAGCCCCGGGCCCAGCCCAGCCCTAGCCCAGCCCCAGCCCAGCCCAGCCCCTGCCCCATCCCCATCCCAACCCCAGCCACAGCCCTGCCCCAGCCCTGGACCCAGCCCCAGCCACAGCCCCACCCCCGGCCCCAGCCCCGGCCCCAGCCCAGCCCTAACCTAGCCCTGCCCCAGCCCCAGGCCTAGCCCAGCCGAGCCCTCAGCCCAGCCCTAGCCCCAGCCCAGCCCAGCCCAGCCCCAGCCCCAGCCCCAGCCTGGCCCCAGCCCTGTCCCCAGCCCCAGCCCAGCCCAGCCCCAGGCCCAGCCCAAGCCTAACCCCAGCGCTGCCCCAGCCCCAGCCGTGCCCCAGCCCCAGCCCCTGGCCGGACCTCAGCCCTGCCCCAGCCCTGGCTCCTGCCCCAGCCCTGGCTCCAGCCCCAGCCCCAGCCCTGCCCGTGCCTTGGTTCCACCCCCAGCCCCACCCCAGCCTCATCCCCAGCCCAGGCCCAGCCCTGCGCCAGCCCAGCCCCAGCCCAGCCCCTGCCCTGGACCCAGCCCCAGCCCCACCGCAGCCTCATCCCCAGCCCAGGCCCAGCCCTGCGCCGGCCCAGCCCCAGCCCAGCCCCTGCCCTGGACCCAGCCCCAGCCCTGCCCCAGCCTCATCCCTAGCCCAGGCCCAGCCCTGCCCCGGCCCAGCCCCAGCCCCAGCCCCAGCCAAGCCCCACTCACGGCTCCATCCCCGGACCCAGTCGCAGTCCCGGCCCCAGCCCAGCCCTAGCCCAGCCCCAGCCCCACCCTCAACCCCAGTCCAGTTCCAGCCACAGCCCAGGAACAGCCCTGGACCCAGCCCCAGCCCAGCCCCAGCCCCAGCCCTGCCCTAGCCCAGACCCAGCCCTGGACCCAGCCCCATCCCAGCCCCAAGCCCCAGCCCTGCCCCGGCCCAGCCCCAGAACCAGACTGGCCCCAGCCCTGTCCCGAGCCCCAGCCACAGCCCAGCCCCAGGCCCAGCCCCAGCCTAGCCCCATCCCAAACCTCATCCTTGCCCCCCAGCCGAGCCCCAGCCCTGCCCCAGCCCCAGCCCCAGCCCCAGCCCCAGCCCCAGCCACAGCCCTGCCCCAGCCCAGCCCTGCCCCAGCCCCGGGCCCCAGCCCCAGCCCCAGCCCTGCCCCCAACCCAGCCCCAGCCATTCCCCCAGCCCAGACCTGGCCCCAGCCCCAGCCCAAGGCCCAGCCTCCAGCCTACTCAAGCCCCAGCCCCAGTCCCAGCCCCAGCCCCAGCCCTGCCCCAGCCCCAGCCCCAGCCCCAGCCACAGCCCTGCCCCAGCCCCAGCCCTGCCCCAGCCCCGGCCCCAGCCCCAGCCCCAGCCCTGCCCCCAACCCAGCCCCAGCCATTCCCCCAGCCCAGACCTGGCCCCAGCCCCAGCCCAAGGCCCAGCCTCCAGCCTACTCAAGCCCCAGCCCCTGCCCCCAGCCCAGCCCCAGCCCTGCGTCAGCCCTGCCCCAGCCCTAGTCCCCAGCCAACACCCAGCACAGCACCAGCACAGCCCCAGCCCTAGACCCAGCACCAGCCCCAGCCCCAGCCCAGCCCCTGCCCTGGACCCAGCCCCAGCCCCAGCCCCAGCCTCATCCCCAGCCCAGGCCCAGCGCTGCCCCGGCCACAGCCCAGCCCTGCCCCAGCCCAGCCCTGCCCCGGCCCAGCTCCAGCCCGGCCCCAGCCCCAGCCCTGCCCCAGCCCAGCCCCAGCCACAGCCCCACCCCCGGACCCATCCCCGGTCCCAGCCCAGCCGTAGCCCAGCCCTGCCCCAGCCCCTGCCCTGCCCAGCCCCAGCCTGGCCGCAGCCCTGCCCCAGCTCTGGCCCCAGCCCTGTCCCCAGCCCCGGCCCCTGCCCGAGCCCCAGCCCTAGCCCAGCCCTGCCGTCAGCCCCAGCCTTTGCCCCTGCCCCACCCTCGGCCCCAGCCCAGCCCCAGCCCCAGCCCAGCCCCTGCCCTGGACCCAGTCCTGCCCCAGCCCTGGACACAGCCCCACCCTGGACCCAGCCCCAGCCCCAGCCCAGCCCCAGCCCTGCCCCAGCCTAGCCCCAGCCCCAGTCCAGCCCCTGCCCTGGACCCAATCCCAGCCCCAGCCCAGCCCCAGGCCAGCCCCAGCCACCGCCCAGCCCCAGCCCTGCCCCCAGCCCAGCCCCAGCCCCACCCTGGACCCAGCCTCAGCCCCAGCCCTGCCCCAGCCCTGCCCCAGCCTCATCCCCATCCCCAGCCCAGCCCCTGCCCTGGACCGAGCCCCAGCCCCACCCCAGCCTCATCCCCAGCCCAGGCCCACCCCTGCCCCAGCCCAGCAGTACCCCAGCCCCAGCCCTGCCCCGGCCCAGCCCCAGCCCAGCCCCAGCCCCAGCCCTGCCCCAGCCCAGCCCTACCCCAGCCCAAGCCCTGCCCCAGCCCCAGCCCTGCACTGAACCCAGCCCCAGCCCGGCCCCAGCCCTGCCGCAACCCAGACCTGCCCCGGCCCAGCCCCAGCCCAGCCCTAGCCCCAGCCCTGTCCCAGCCCAGCCCAGCCACAGCCCAGCCCCAGCCCCACCCTCAGCCCCCAGCCCAGCTCCAGCCCCAGCCCAGCCCCAGCCCACCGCCCAACCCCAGCCCTGGACCCAGCCCCAGCCCCAGCCCTCTCCCAGTCCCCGCCGCAGCCCCAGCCCCAGCCCCACCCCCTGCCCCAGCCCCGGCCCCAGCCCCTGCCAAGCCCCACTCACGGCCCCATCCTAGGCCTCAGCCCAGCCCCTGCCCTGGACCCAGCCCCAGCCCCACCCCAGCCTCATCCCCACCCCAGGCCCCAGCCCTGCCCCGGCCCAGCCCCAGCCCCAGCCCCAGCCAAGCCCCCACTCACGGCTCCATCCCCGGACCCCAGTCGCAGCCCCTGCCCCAGCCCAGCCCTAGCCCAGCCCCAGCCCCACCCTCAACCCCAGCCCAGCTCCAGCCACAGCCCAGCCACAGCCCTGGACCCAGCCCCAGCCCAGCCCCAGCCCCAGCCCTGCCCTAGCCCAGCCCCAGACCTGGACCCAGCCCCATCCCAGCCCCAAGCCCCAGCCCTGCCCCCGGCCCAGCCCCAGCCCCCAGACTGGCCCCAGCCCTGTCCCGAGCCCCAGCCACAGCCCAGCCCCAGGCCCAGCCCCAGCCTAGCCCCATCCCAAACCTCATCCTTGCCCCCAGCCGAGCCCCAGCCCTGCCCCAGCCCCAGCCCCAGCCCCATCCCCAGCCCTGCCCCAGCCCCATCCCCAGCCCCAGCCCCAGCCCTGCCCCCAGCCTCTGTCCTGCCCCAGCCCCGGCCCCTGCCAAGCCCCACTCACGGCCCCATCCCCTGCCCCAGCCCAGCCCTACCCCAGCCCCCCGCCCTGCCCCAGCCCCAGCCCTGCACCGAACCCAGCCCCAGCCCGGCCCCCAGACCTGCCCCAACCCAGCCCAGCCCCGGCCCAGCCCCGGCCCAGCCCCAGCCCAGCCCCAGCCCAGCCCAGCCACAGCCCAGCCCCAGCCCCACCCTCAGCCCCAGCCCAGCTCCAGCCCCAGCCCAGCCCCAGCCACCCGCCCAGCCCCAGCCCTGGACCCAGCCCTGTCCCCAGCCCCAGCCACAGCCCAGTCCCAGGCCCAGCCCCAGCCTAGCCCCAGCCCTGCCCCAGCCTCAGTCCCAGGCCTGACCTCAGCCCTGCCCCCAACCCTGCCTCCTGCCCCAGCTCTGGCCCCAGCCCTGTCCCCAGCCCCAGCCCCTGCCCCACCCCCAGCCCCTAGCCCAGCCCTGCCCTCAGCCCCAGCCTCAGTCCTGCCCCATCCCCGGCCCCAGCCCCGGCCCCAGCCCTGCCCCCAACCCAGCCCCAGCCATGCCCCCAGCCCAGACCTGGCCCCAGCCCCAGCCCAAGGCCCAGCCTCCAGCCTACTCAAGCCCCAGCCCCGGCCCCAACCTCTGTCCCAGCCCTACCCAAGGCCCCAGCCCCTGCCCCCAGCCCGTGCCCCCAGCCCAGCCCCAGCCCTGCGTCAGCCCTGCCCCAGCCCTAGTCCCCAGCCCACACCCAGCACAGCACCAGCACAGCCCCAGCCCTAGACCCAGCACCAACCCCAGCCCCAGCCCAGCCCCTGCCCTGGACCCAGCCCCTGCCCCACCCCAGCCTCATCCCCAGCCCAGGCCCAGCCCTGCTCCAGCCCAGCCCAGCCCCATCCGCATCCCTGCCCCCAGACTAGCCCCAGCCCCAGCCCAGCCCCAGCCACCGCCCAGCCCCCAGACCTGGAGCAAGCCCCACCCCTCAGCCAAATCCAGCCCCAGCCCCAGCCCAGCCCCTGCCCTGGACCCAGCCCCAGCCCCACCCCAGCCTCATCCCCAGCCCAGGCCCAGCCCTGCCCCAGCCCAGCCCTGCCCCGGCCCAGCTCCAGCCCAGCCCCAGCCCCAGCCCTGCCCCAGCCCAGCCCCAGCCACAGCCCAGCCCCAGCCCTGGATCCAGACCCAGTCGCAGCCCCGGCCCCAGCCCAGCCTCGGCCCAGCCCCAGCCCAGCCCCAGCCCCACCCTCAGCCCCAGCCTAGCCCCAGCTCCAGCCCCAGCCCAGGCCCAGCCCCAGCTCCAGCCCCAGCCCCAGCCCAGCCCCTGCCCTGGACCCAGCCCCAGCCCCCACCCCAGACTCATCCCCAGCCCAGACCCAGCCCTGCCCCGGCCCAGCCCCCAGCCCCAGCCCCAGCCAAGCCCCACTCACGGCTCCATCCCCGGACCCAGTCGCAGCCCCGGCCCCAGCCCAGCCCTAGCCCAGCCCCAGCCCCACCCTCAACCCCAGCTTAGCTCCAGCCACAGCCCAGCCACAGCCCTGGACCCAGCCCCAGCCCAGCCCCAGCCCCAGCCCTGCCCTAGCCCAGACCCAGCCCTGGACCCAGCCCCTTCCCAGACCCCAGCCCCAGCCCTGCCCCCGGCCCAGCCCCAGACCCAGACTGGCCCCAGCCCTGTCCCGAGCCCCAGCCACAGCCCAGCCCCAGGCCCAGCCCCAGCCTAGCCCCATCCCAAACCTCATCCTTGCCCCCAGCCGAGCCCCAGCCCTGCCCCAGCCCCAGCCCCAGCCCCAGCCCTGCCCCAGCCCCAGCCCCAGCCCCAGCCCCAGCCCAGCAGCAGCCTCAGTCCTGCCCCAGCCCCGGCCCCAGCCCCAGCCCCAGCCCTGCCCCCAACCCAGCCCCAGCCATGCCCCCAGCCCAGACCTGTCCCCAGCCCTGCCCCCAAGGCCCAGCCTCCAGCCTACTCAAGCCCCAGCCCCGGCCCCAACCTCAGTCCCAGCCCTACCCAAGGCCCCAGCCCCTGCCCCCAGCCCGTGCCCCCAGCCCAGCCCCAGCCCTGCGTCAGCCCTGCCCCAGCCCTAGTCCCCAGCCAACACCCAGCACAGCACCAGCACAGCCCCAGCCCTAGACCCAGCACCAGCCCCAGCCCCAGCCCAGCCCCTGCCCTGGACCCAGCCCCAGCCCCACCCCAGCCTCATCCCCAGCCCAGGCCCAGCGCTGCCCCGGCCCAGCTCCAGCCCAGCCCCAGCCCCAGCCCTGCCCCAGCCCAGCCCCAGCCACAGCCCCACCCCCGGACCCATCCCCGGTCCCAGCCCAGCCGTAGCCCAGCCCTGCCCCAGCCCCTGCCCTGCCCAGCCCCAGCCTGGCTGCATCCCTGCCCCAGCTCTCGCCCCAGCCCTGTCCCCAGCCCCGGCCCCTGCCCCAGCCCCAGCCCTAGCCCAGCCCTGCCCTCAGCCCCAGCCTTTGCCCCTGCCCCACCCTCGGCCCCAGCCCAGCCCCAGCCCCAGCCCAGCCCCTGCCCTGGACCCCAGTCCTGCCCGAGCCCTGGACACAGCCCCACCCTGGACCCAGCCCCAGCCCCAGCCCAGCCCCAGCCCTGCCCCAGCCTAGCCCCAGCCCCAGTCCAGCCCCTGCCCTGGACCCAATCCCAGCCCCAGCCCAGCCCCAGGCCAGCCCCAGCCACCGCCCAGCCCCAGCCCTGCCCCCAGCCCAGCCCCAGCCCCACCCTGGACCCAGCCTCATCCCCAGCCCTGCCCCAGCCCTGCCCCAGCCTCATCCCCAGCCCCAGCCCAGCCCCTGCCCTGGACCGAGCCCCAGCCCCACCCCAGCCTCATCCCCAGCCCAGGCCCAGCCCTGCCCCAGCCCAGCCCAGCCCCATCCCCATCCCTGTCCCCAGCCCAGACCCTGCCCCAACCCTGCCCCAGCCCAGCCCCAGCCACCGCCCAGCCCCCAGCCCTGGACCCAGCCCCAGCCCCAGCCCTCTCCCAGTCCCCACCCCTGCCCCAGCCCCACCCCCGGCCCCAGCCCCGGCCCCTGCCAAGCCCCACTCACGGCCCCATCCCCGGCCTCAGCCCAGCCCTGCCCCAGCCCAGCCTTGCCCCGGCCCAGCCCCAGCCCAGCCCCAGCCCTGCCACAGCCCAGCCCCAGCCACAGCCCAGTCCCATCCCTGGATCCAGCCCCAGTCGCAGCCCCGGACCCAGCCCAGCCCTAGCCCAGCCCCAGCCCCACCCTCAGCCCCCGCCCTGCCCCAGCCCCAGCCCTGCACCGAACCCAGCGCCAGCCCCGGCCCCAGCCCTGCCCCAACCCAGACCTGCCCCGGCCCAGCCCCAGCCCAGCCCCAGCCCCAGCCCTGCCCCAGCCCAGCCCAGCCACAGCCCTGCTCCAGCCCCACCCTCAGCCCCAGCCCAGCTCCAGCCAAGGCCCAGCCCCAGCCACCGCCCAGCCCCAGCCCTGGACCCAGCCCCAGCCCCAGCCCTCTCCCAGTCCCCGCCGCAGCCCCAGCCCCAGCCCCACCCCCTGCCCCAGCCCCGGCCCCAGCCCCAGCCAAGCCCCACTCACGGCCCCATCCCCGGCCTCAGCCCAGCCCTGCCCCAGCCCAGCCTTGCCCCGGCCCAGCCCCAGCCCAGCCCCAGCCCTGCCACAGCCCAGCCCCAGCCACAGCCCAGTCCCATCCCTGGATCCAGCCCCAGTCGCAGCCCCGGACCCAGCCCAGCCCTAGCCCAGCCCCAGCCCCACCCTCAGCCCCAGCCCTGCCCTAGCCCAGCCCCAGCCCTGGACCAAGCCCCACCCCTGAGCCGAACCCAGCCCCAGCCTGGCCCCAGCCCTGCCCTAGCTCCAGCCCTAGCCCTGGCCCCAGCCTCGGCCCGTGCCCCAGCCCCAGTCCCAGTCCTGCCCCATCCCAGCCCCCAGCCCTAACCCTGCCCCCAGCGCAGCCCCAGACCCAGACTGGACCCAGCCCTGTCCCCAGCCCCAGCCACAGCCCAGTCCCAGGCCCAGCCCCAGCCTAGCCCCAGCCCTGCCCCATCCTCAGTCCCAGGCCTGACCTCAGCCCCAGGCCTGACCTCAGCCCTGCCCCAACCCTGCCTCCTGCCCCAACCCTGGCTCCAGCCCCAGCCCCAGCCCTGCGCCAACCCAGCCCCAGCCCAAGGCCCAGCCTCAAGCCTAATCCTACCTCAGCCCTAGCCCCAGCCCTGTCCGCAGCCCCAGCCCCAGCCCCAGCCCCACCCTCGCCACAAGCCCAGCCCCACCCCAACCTCGGCCCCAGCCCAGCCCCTGTCCCAGCCCTGCCCCGGCCCAGCCCCAGCCCCAGCCCAGCCCCTGCCCTGGACCCAGCCCCAGCCCAGCCCCAGCCGCAGCCCCAGCCCAGCCACAGCCCAGCCCCAGCCACAGCCCAGCCCCAGCCCTGGACCCAGCCCCAGTCGCAGCCCCGGCCCCAGCCCAGCCCCAGCCCAGCCCCAGCCCCACCCTCATCCCCAGCCCAGCTCCAGCCACAGCCAAGCCCCAGCCCTGGACCAAGCCGCACCCCTCAGTCAAACCCAGCCCTAGCCTGGCCCCTGCCCTGCCCTAGCTCCAGCCCTAGCCCTGTCCCCAGCCTCAGCCCGTGCCCCTGCCCCAGTCCCAGTCCTGCCCCACCCCAGCCTCATCCCCAGCCCAGGCCCAGCCCTGCTCCAGCCCAGCCCAGCCCCATCCGCATCCCTGTCCCCAGACCAGCCCCAGCCTCAGCCCAGCCCCAGCCCAGCCCCAGCCACCGCCCAGCCCCAGCCCTGGAGCAAGCCCCACCCCTCAGCCAAATCCAGCCCCAGCCTGGCCCCAGCCCTGCCCTAGCTCCAGCCCTAGCCCTGTCCCCAGACTCGGCCTGTGCCCCTGCCCCAGTCCCAGTCCTGCCCCATCCCAGCCCCCAGCCCCAGCCCAGCCCCAGCCCTGCCCCAGCCTCAGCCCCAGCCCCAGCCCTGCCCCAGCCTCAGTCCTGCCCCAGCCCCGGCCCCAGCCCCAGCGCCAGCCCTGCCCCCAACCCAGCCCCAGCCATGCCCCCAGCCCAGACCTGGCCCCAGCCCCAGCCCAAGGCCCAGCCTCCAGCCTACTCAAGCCCCAGCCCCGGCCCCAACCTCAGTCCCAGCCCTACCCAAGGCCCCAGCCCCTGCCCCCAGCCCCTGCCCCCAGCCCAGCCCCAGCCCTGCGTCAGCCCTGCCCCAGCCCTAGTCCCCAGCCCACACCCAGCACAGCACCAGCACAGCACCAGCCCCAGCCCCAGCCCAGCCCCTGCCCTGGACCCAGCCCCAGCCCCACCCCAGACTCATCCCCAGAACAGGCCCAGCCCTGCCCCGGCCCAGCCCCAGCCCCAGCCCCAGTCAAACCCCACTCACAGCCCCATCCCCGGCCACAGCCCAGCCCCAGCCCGACACCGAACCCAGCCCCAGCCCGGCCCCAGCCCTGCCCCCAGCCCAGCCCTGCCCCGGCCCAGCTCCAGCCCAGCCCCAGCCCCAGCCCTGACCCAGCCCAGCCACAGCCACAGCCCGGGATCCAGCCCCAGTCGCAGCCATGGCCCCAGCCCAGCCCTAGCGCAGCCCCAGCCCAGCCCTAGCCCAGCCCCAGCCCAGCTCCAGCCCCACCCTCAGCCCCAGCCCAGCTCCAGCCCCAGCCCAACCCCAGCCCCAGCCCTGCCCTAGCCCAGCCCCAGCCCTGGACCAAGCCCCCACCCCTCAGCCAAACCCAGCCCCAGCCTGGCCCCAGCCCTGCCCTAGCTCCAGCCCTAGCCCTGTCGCCAGCCTCGGCCCGTGCCCCTGCCCCAGTCCCAGTCCTGCCCCATCCCAGCCTCCAGCCCCAGCCCCGCCCTCAGCCCAGCCCCAGACACAGCCTGGCCCCAGCCCTGGCCCCAGCCACAGCCACAGCCCAGTCCCAGCCCCTGCCCCAGCCTAGCCCGAGCCCTGCCCCAGGCGCAGCCCCAGGCCTGACCTCAGCCCTGCCCCAGCCCTGGCTTCTGCCCCAACCCTGGCTCCAGCCCCAGCCCCAGCCCTGCCCAAGCCTTGGTTCCAGCCCCAGCCCCAGCCCTGCGCCAACCCAGCCCCAGCCCAAGACCCAGCCTCAAGCCTAGTCCTGCCCCAGCCCTGGCCCCAATCCAGCCCCAGCCCTACCCCTACCTCAGCCCTAGCCCCAGCCCTGTCCGCAGCCCCAGCCCCAGCCCCAGCCCCACCCTCGCCACCAGCCCAGCCCCCAGCCCCAACCTTGGCCCCAGTCCAGCCCCAGTTCCAGCCCTGCGCCAGACCTGCCCCTGCCCCGGCCCCAGCCCCGGCCCCAGACTCGGCCCCAGCCCAGCCCCAGGCCTAGCCCTGTGCCAACCCTACCCCAGCCCAGCCCCGGTCCCAGCCCAGCCAAGCCGTGCCCCAGCCCCAGCCCTGCACCCAAACCCAGCCCAGGCCCAGCCCCAGCCCTGCCCCAGCTCTGGCCCCAGCCCTGTCCCCAGCCCCGGCCCCTGCCCCACCCCCAGCCGTAGCCCAGCCCTGCCCTCAGCCCCAGCCCCAGCCCCAGCCCCAAACTCGGCCCCAGCCCAGCCCCTTCCCCAGCCCTGCCCCGGCCCAGCCCCAGCCCCTGCCCAGCCCCTGCCCTGGACCCAGCCCCAGCCCAGCCCCAGCTCCAGCCCCAGCCACAGCCCAGCCCCAGCCCTGGACCCAGCCGCAGTCTTAGCCCCGGGCCCAGCCCAGCCCTAGCCCAACCCCAGCCACAGCCCTGCCCCAGCCCTGGACCCAGCCCCAGCCACAGCCCCACCCCCCGGCCCCAGCCCCGGCCCCAGCCCAGCCCTAACCTAGCCCTGTCCCAGCCCCAGGCCTAGCCCAGCCGTGCCCTCAGCCCAGCCCTAGCCCCAGCCCCCAGCCTGGCCCAGCCCTGTCCCCAGCCCCAGCCCAGCCCAGCCCCAGGCCCAGCCCAAGCCTAACCCCAGCGCTGCCCCAGCCCCAGCCCCGCCCCAGCCCCAGCCCCTGGCCGGACCTCAGCCCTGCCCCAGCCCTGGCTCCTGCCCCAGCCCTGGCTCCAGCCCCAGCCCCAGCCCTGCCCGTGCCTTGGTTCCAGCCCCAGCCCCAGCCCCGCGCCAACCCAGCCCCAGCGCAAGGCCCAGCCTCAAGCCTAGCAGAGCACCAGCCCCAGCCCCAGCCCTAGACCCAGCCCAGCCCCAGCCCCAGCCCAGCCCCTGCCCTGGACCCAGCCACAGCCCCACCCCCAGCCTCATCCCCAGCCCAGGCCCAGCGCTGCCCCGGCCACAGCCCAGCCCTGCCCCAGCCCAGCCCTGCCCCGGCCCAGCTCCAGCCCAGCCCCAGCCCCAGCCCTGCCCCAGCCCAGCCCCAGCCACAGCCCCACCCCCGGACCCATCCCCGGTCCCAGCCCAGCCGTAGCCCAGCCCTGCCCCAGCCCCTGCCCTGCCCAGCCCCAGCCTGGCCGCAGCCCTGCCCCAGCTCTGGCCCCAGCCCTGTCCCCAGCCCCGGCCCCTGCCCCAGCCCCAGCCCTAGCCCAGCCCTGCCCTCAGCCCCAGCCTTTGCCCCTGCCCCACCCTCGGCCCCAGCCCAGCCCCAGTCCCAGCCCAGCCCCTGCCCTGGACCCAGACCTGCCCCAGCCCTGGACACAGCCCCACCCTGGACCCAGCCCCAGCCCCAGCCCAGCCCCAGCCCTGCCCCAGCCTAGCCCCAGCCCCAGTCCAGCCCCTGCCCTGGACCCAATCCCAGCCCCAGCCCAGCCCCAGCCAGCCCCAGCCACTGCGCAGCCCCCAGACCTGCCCCCAGCCCAGCCCCAGCCCCACCCTGGACCCAGCCTCAGCCCCAGCCCTGCCCCAGCCCTGCCCCAGCCTCATCCCCAGCCCCAGCCCAGCCCCTGCCCTGGACCGAGCCCCAGCCCCACCCCAGCCTCATCCCCAGCCCAGGCCCAGCCCTGCCCCAGCCCAGCCCAGCCCCTTCCCCATCCCTGTCCCCAGCCCAGACCCTGCCCCAACGCTGCCCCAGCCCAGCCCCAGCCACCGCCCAGCCCCCTGCCCTGGACCCAGCCCCAGCCCCAGCCCTCTCCCAGTCCCCACCCCTGCCCCAGCCCAGCCCTACCCCAGCCCCAGCCCTGCACCGAACCCAGCCCCAGCCCGGCCCCAGCCCTGCCCCAACCCAGCCCTGCCCCGGCCCAGCCCCAGCCCAGCCCCAGCCCCAGCCCTGCCCCAGCCCAGCCCTACCCCAGCCCCCGCCCTGCCCCAGACCCAGCCCTGCACCGAACCCAGCCCCAGCCCGGCCCCAGTCCTGCCCCAGCCCAGCCCAGCCACAGCCCAGCCCCAGCCCCACCCTCAGCCCCAGCCCAGCTCCAGCCCCAGCCCAGCCCCAGCCACCGCCCAGCCCCAGCCCTGGACCCAGCCCCAGCCCCAGCCCTCTCCAAGTCCCCACCGCAGCCCCAGCCCCAGCCCCACCCCCTGCCCCAGCCCCGTCCCCAGCCCCAGCCAAGCCCCACTCACGGCCCCATCCCCGGCCTCAGCCCCAGCCCTGCCACAGCCCAGCCCCAGCCACAGCCCAGTCCCATCCCTGGATCCAGCCCCAGTCGCAGCCCCGGACCCATCCCAGCCCTAGCCCAGCCCCAGCCTCACACTCAGCCCCCAGCCCAGTTCCAGCCACAGCCCAGCCACAGCCCCGGCCCCAGCCCAGCCCTAACCTAGCCCTGCCCCAGCCCCAGGCCTAGCCCAGCCGTGCCCTCAGCCCAGCCCTAGCCCCAGCCCAGACCAGCCCCAGCCCCAGCCCCAGCCTGGCCCCAGCCCTGTTCCCAGCCCCAGCCCAGCCCAGCCCCAGGCCCAGCCCAAGCCTAACCCCAGCGCTGCCCCAGCCCCAGCCCCGCCCCAGCCCCAGCCCCTGGCCGGACCTCAGCCCTGCCCCAGCCCTAGCTCCTGCCCCAGCCCTGGCTCCAGCCCCAGCCCCAGCCCTGCCCGTGCCTTGGTTCCAGCCCCAGCCCCAGCCCCGCGCCAACCCAGCCCCAGCCCAAGGCCCAGCCTCAAGCCTAGCAGAGCACCAGCACAGCCCCAGCCCTAGACCCAGCCCAGCCCCAGCCCCAGCCATTCCCCTGCCCTGGACCCAGCCCCAGCCCCACCCCAGCCTCATCCCCAGCCCAGGCCCAGCCCTGCGCCGGCCCAGCCCCAGCACAGCCCCTGCCCTGGACCCAGCCCCAGCCCCACCCCAGCCTCATCCCCACCCCAGGCCCAGCCCTGCCCCGGCCCAGCCCCAGCCCCAGCCCCAGCCAAGCCCCACTCACGGCTCCATTCCCGGACCCAGTCGCAGCCCCGGCCCCAGCCCAGCCCTAGCCCAGCCCCAGCCCCACCCTCAACCCCCGCCCAGCTCCAGCCACAGCCCAGCCACAGCCGTGGACCCAGCCCCAGCCCAGCCCCAGCCCCAGCCCTGCCCCAGCCTCAGTCCTGCCCCAGCCCCGGCCCCAGCCCCAGCCCCAGCCCTGCCCCCCAACCCAGCCCCAGCCATGCCCCCAGCCCAGACCTGTCCCCAGCCCCAGCCCAAGGCCCAGCCTCCAGCCTACTCAAGCCCCAGCCCCGGCCCCAACCTCAGTCCCAGCCCTACCCAAGGCCCCAGCCCCTGCCCCCAGCCCGTGCCCCCCAGCCCAGCCCCAGCCCTGCGTCAGCCCTGCCCCAGCCCTAGTCCCCAGCCAACACCCAGCACAGCACCAGCACAGCCCCAGCCCTAGACCCAGCACCAGCCCCAGCCCCAGCCCAGCCCCTGCCCTGGACCCAGCCCCAGCCCCAGCCCCAGCCTCATCCCCAGCCCAGGCCCAGCGCTGCCCCGGCCACAGCCCAGCCCTGCCCCAGCCCAGCCCTGCCCCGGCCCAGCTCCAGCCCAGCCCCAGCCCCAGCCCTGCCCCAGCCCAGCCCCAGCCACAGCCCCACCCCCGGACCCATCCCCGGTCCCAGCCCAGCCGTAGCCCAGCCCTGCCCCAGCCCCTGCCCTGCCCAGCCCCAGCCTGGCCGCAGCCCTGCCCCAGCTCTGGCCCCAGCCCTGTCCCCAGCCCCGGCCCCTGCCCCAGCCCCAGCCCTAGCCCAGCCCTGCCCTCAGCCCCAGACTTTGCCCCTGCCCCACCCTCGGCCCCAGCCCAGCCCCAGCCCCAGCCCAGCCCCTGCCCTGGACCCAGTCCTGCCCCAGCCCTGGACACAGCCCCACCCTGGACCCAGCCCCAGCCACAGCCCAGCCCAGCCCTGCCCCAGCCCAGCCCCAGGCACCGCCCTGCCCCAGCCCTGGACCCAGCCCCAGCCCCAGCCCTCTCCCAGTCCCCGCCGCAGCCTCAGCCCCAGCCCCACCCCCTGCTCCAGCCCCGGCCCCAGCCCCAGCCAAGCCCCACTCACGGCCCCATCCCCGGCCTCAGCCCAGCCCTGCCCCAGCCCAGCCTTGCCCCAGCCCAGCCCCAGCCCAGCCCCAGCCCTGCCACAGCCCAGTCCCAGCCACAGCCCAGTCCCATCCCTGGATCCAGCCCCAGTCGCAGCCCCGGACCCAGCCCAGCCCTAGCCCAGCCCCAGCCCCACACTCAGCCCCAGCCCAGCTCCAGCCACAGCCCAGCCACAGCCCCGGCCCCAGCCCAGCCCTAACCTAGCCCTGCCCCAGCCCCAGGCCTAGCCCAGCCGTGCCCTCAGCCCAGCCCTAGCCCCAGCCCAGACCAGCCCCAGCCGCAGCCCCAGCCTGGCCCCAGCCCTGTTCCCAGCCCCAGCCCAGCCCAGCCCCAGCCCCAGCCCAAGCCTAACCCCAGCGCTGCCCCAGCCCCAGCCCCGCCCCAGCCCCAGCCCCTGGCCGGACCTCAGCCCTGCCCCAGCACTGGCTCCTGCCCCAGCCCTGGCTCCAGCCCCAGCCCCAGCCCTGCCCGTGCTTTGGTTCCAGCCCCAGCCCCAGCCCCGGCCCCAGCCCCAGCCCCAGCCCCAGCCCTGCCCCGGCCCAGCCCCAGCCCCAGCCCCAGCCAAACCCCACTCACAGCCCCATCCCCGGCCACAGCCCAGCCCTGCCCCAGCCCCAGCCCTACACCGAACCCAGCCCCAGCCCGGCCCCAGCCCTGCCCCAGCCCAGCCCAGCCCCAGCCCTGCCCCAGCCTCAGCCCCAGCCCCAGCCCTGCCCCAGCCTCAGTCCTTCCCCAGCCCCGGCCCCAGCCCCAGCCATGCCCCCAGCCCAGACCTGTCCCCA
>NW_027144265.1:0-39651 GCF_026170545.1 Melanerpes formicivorus | reverse complement strand
TCAGGGGCAGGATGGGACCCCCCCAGATCCAGCCCAGATCCCAGAAGGGGCAGTATGGGACCCTCAGATCCAACCCAGCACCATGGGATGGGGCAGGATGGGACTCTCAGATGCAACCCAGCACCATGGGATGGGGCAGGATGGGACTCTCAGATGCAACCCAGCACCATGGGATGGGGCAGGATGGGACACCCCCCCCAGATCCAGCCCAGATCCCAGCAGGGGCAGGATGGGACCCTCAGATCCAACCCAGCACCATGGGATGGGGCAGGATAAGACCCATGGATTCATGGGATGAGATCCTCAGCTCCAACCCAGCACCATGGGATGGGGCAGGATGAGACCCACAGATCCAACCCAACACCATGGGATGGGGCAGGATGGGACCTCCCCCCCAGATCCAGCCCAGATCCCAGCAGGGGCAGGATGGGACCCTCAGATCCAACCCAGCACCATGGGATGAAGCAGGATGGGATCCTCAGGGTGGGAGCAGTCCCCCTGTCCCCCTCACCTGCTGCAGGATCTTGGAGACCATGGTGGAGCTCTGCTGGTCAAAGACCTTGGAGAGGATCTCCAGCCCTGCCAGCACCTTGTCCACCTCGCTGGGGAGGAGGAGGAGCAGGGGCAGAGGCTGCCAGCTGCCTGCCCACACATCTCCACCCACCCCCATCCACCTCCCTCTCCACCTCCAGCTCCCTCCACCTCTCCCTCCATCCCCGTCCCCCTCCCTTCCCCTCCCTCCATCCCCCCTCCATCCCCGTCCCCCTCCCTTCCCCTCCCTCCATCCCCCTCCCCCTCCCTCCATCCCCCTCCCCCTCCCTCCATCCCCCTCCAACCTCCCTCCATCCCCCTCCACCTCCCTCCATCTCCCTCCACCTCCCTCCATCTCCCTCCATCCCCAACCACCTCCCTCCATCTCCCTCCATCCCCAACCACCTCCCTCCATCTCCCTCCATCCCCAACCACCTCCCTCCATCTCCCTCCATCCCCAACCACCTCCCTCCATCTCCCTCCATCCCCATTCACCTCCCTCCATCTCCCTCCATCCCCATTCACCTCCCTCCACCTCCCTCCATCCCCATTCACCTCCCTCCACCTCCCTCCAACCACCTCCCTCCCTCCATCCCCAACCACACACCTGTGGAGCCGTTTGCAGGAGGTCACCAAGGTCTTGTTGAGGTGTGGGAGGCTGCTGGCCCCACCCCTGACAGCCTCCAGGTCCAGGCTGTAGCTGCCCTTCAGGTACTCATGGGAGATGCTGCTGAGGCCATTGGGGCTGTGGAGGAGGAGGGCAGGGAGGAGGTGGAGGGCAGGGAGGAGGTGGAGGGCAGGGAGGGGGTGGAGGGCAGGGAGGGGGGTGGAGGGCAGGGAGGGGGTGGAGGAGAGGGAGAACAGGGAGAGGGGGTGGAGGACAGGGAGGGGGTGGAGGACAGGGAGGAGGAGAGGGAGAAGAGGGAGAAGGAGGGGGGAGGAGGGGGGGAGGAGGGAACAGCTCCTGACCTGTCGGGGGGGGGGGCGGGCAGGGAGGGGGCACAGGGGGAGGGAGCAGCTCCTGACCTGTCGGGGGTGGGGGGCGGGCAGGGAGGGGGCACAGGGGGAGGGGGGCAGCTCCTGACCTGTCGGGGGTGGGGGCGGGCAGGGAGGGGGCACAGGGGGGAGGGGGCAGCTCCTGACCTGTCGGGGGAGGGTTGGGCAGGGAGGGGGCACAGGGGGAGGGGGCAGCTCCTGACCTGTCGGGGGGGGGGGTCGGGCAGGGAGGGGGCACAGGGGGAGGGGGCAGCTCCTGACCTGTCGGGGGAGGGTTGGGCAGGGAGGGGGCACAGGGGGAGGGGGCAGCTCCTGACCTGTCGGGGGTGGGGGCGGGCAGGGAGGGGGGCACCAGGGGGAGGGAGCAGCTCCTGACCTGTCGGGGGGGGGGGTCGGGCAGGGAGGGGGCACAGGGGGAGGGGGCAGCTCCTGACCTGTCGGGGGAGGGGGTCGGGCAGGGAGGGGGCACAGGGGGGAGGGAACAGCTCCTGACCTGTCGGGGGAGGGTTGGGCAGGGAGGGGGCACAGGGGGAGGGAGCAGCTCCTGACCTGTCGGGGGGGGGGGGGTCGGGCAGGGAGGGGGCACAGGGGGGAGGGGGCAGCTCCTGACCTGTCGGGGGGGGGGGTCGGGCAGGGAGGGGGCACAGGGGGAGGGGGCAGCTCCTGACCTGTCGGGGGGGGGGGGGGAGGCAGGGAGGGGGCACCAGGGGGAGGGGGCAGCTCCTGACCTGTCGGGGGGGGGTCAGGCAGGGAGGGGGCACAGGGGGAGGGAGCAGCTCCTGACCTGTCGAGGGGGGGGGCAGGCAGGGAGGGGGCACAGGGGGAGGGGGCAGCTCCTGACCTGTCGGGGGGGGGGGGGAGGCAGGGAGGGGGCACAGGGGGAGGGGGCAGCTCCTGACCTGTCAGCCGTGGTGGCCTCGGGCAGGGCGGTGCGCGGGGCCGGTGGGGCTGAGCCCCCCGGGGGGCGGCGGAGCGGGGCGGCAGCGGTGGCTTCTCGTCCTCTCCGTCTGCAAAGCGGGTCTGGGGGTGAGGCACGGCTCCCGGCTGGGGACCCCCACCCCCCAGCCCCAGCCCCAGCCCAGGGCGGGCGAGCCCCCTCCCACCTGAGTAGTCCTTGTCCTCCAGGCTGTCCTTCTCCTTCTCCCTCTCGACGGGGAAGAGGAGGGTGCAGACCAGGCCCTGGTTGGGCTGCAGGTAGAGGGCGATCAGCTCGCTCAGGGTCTTGAAGCGTCTCACCTGCACCCCCTGCGAGGTCTGCGGGGACAGCGACACGGCTGGGGGGCGGCAGGAGGCGGCCCGGGGCTGGGACACCCCACCCCCAGCAAGGGGCATCCCCACCCCCCCGGGAAAGGGACACACGTGGAGGGACAACCCAGCCAGGGATCTGCATGGAGGGACCCTGCAGGGAGCCTCGGGAAGGGAGCCTCAGGGAGGGAGCCTCAGGGAGGGAGCCTCAGGGAGGGAGCCCCCACGGAGGGACCTTCAAGGAGGGAGCCCCCACACAGGGACCCTCAGGGAGGGAACCACCATGGAAGGACCCTCAGGGAGGGACCTTCAGAGAGGGACCCTCAGGGAGGGAGCCCCCATGGAGAGACCTTCAGAGAGGGACCCTCAGGGAGGGAGCCTCAGAGAGGGAGCCTCAGAGAGGGAGCCCCCACGGAGGGACCTTCAGGGAGGGAGCCTCAGGGAGGGAGCCTCAGAGAGGGAGCCTCAGAGAGGGAGCCCCCACGGAGGGACCTTCAGGGAGGGACCCCCCATGGAGAGATCTTCAGGGAGGGGAGCCTCAGGGAGGGAGCCCCCAGGCAGGGACCCTCAGGGAGGGACTCTCAGGGAGGGAGCCTCCAGGCAGGGACCCTCAGGGAGGGACTCTCAGGGAGGGAGCCCCCAGGCAGGGACCCTCAGGGAGGGACTCTCAGGGAGGGAGCCCCCAGGCAGGGACCCTCAGGGAGGGACTCTCAGGGAGGGAGCCCCCAGGCAGGGACCCTCAGGGAGGGACTCTCAGGGAGGGAGCCTCCAGGCAGGGACCCTCAGGGAGGGACTCTCAGGGAGGGAGCCCCCACGCAGGGACCTTCAGGGAGGGAGCCTCAGGGAGGGAGCCTCAGAGAGGGAGCCTCAGAGAGGGAGCCCCCACGGAGGGACCCTCAGGGAGGGATCCTCAGGGAGGGAGCCCCCATGGAGAGACCCTCAGGGAGGGACCCCCCATGGAGAGACCTTCAGGGAGGGAGCCTCAGGGAGGGAGCCCCCAGGCAGGGACCTTCAGGGAGGGACCCTCAGGGAGGGATCCTCAGGGAGGGAGCCCCCACACAGGGACCCTCAGGGACGGATCTTTATGGAGGGACCCCCCCCCCCAAAGAGGACCCTAAAAAAGGGACCCCCCCCCTAAAAGGGACCCTCCTACAGCAACAGCCAACAGGGACCCCCCCAAAAACCCCCAGAAGGGGACCCCCAGAAAGAGAACCCCATGTAGGGCCCCCCCAAAAGGGACACCCATGCAGTGCCAGGGAGCTGGGCAAGCTGCTGGCACAGGGCTGAGGCAGTGCCAGGGAGCTGGGCAAGCTGTTGGCACAGGGCTGAGGCAGTGCCAGGGAGCTGGGCAAGCTGTTGGCACAGGGCTGAGGCAGTGCCAGTGAGCTGGGCAAGCTGTTGGCACGGGGCTGAGGCAGTGCCAGGGAGCTGGGCAAGCTGTTGGCACAGGGCTGAAGCAGTGCCAATGAGCTGGGCAAGCTGTTGGCACAGGGCTGAGGCAGTGCCAATGAGCCCAGGGCAGGGATGGCAGTGCCCACCTGCACTGCCAGGAAGTCCTCCTCGTCGGGCAGGATGCGGTAGGTGTGGACGTGCTTCTGGAACCTGCGGGCACAGACACCCACTCAGGTGCCTCTGGTGCCACCCTGGCCTGGCACCACCACCATGCCAACCCCCCCACCCCCAGCCCATGCCTGCTGTGCCAACATTGTGCCCACAGGGCCAGGGAAGCAAACGGGCAGCAGGCACAGGGCTGGAGAAGGGTGCCAGGAGCGGTGCCACCCGGCCTGCACTGGCAGGGGGCACAGGGCACTGGGCACACAACACATGGCAGAGGGCACAGTGGCATTTAGCACTGGACATCTGGCACTGGACACATGGCACAGGAAGCACAACACAGGGCACTTGAGATGGGGCACAGGGCACAGTGGCACAGGAAGCACAACACAGGGCACTTGGGATGGGGCACAGGGCACATGGCACAGGGCACATGGAGCACAACACAGGGCACTTGGGATGGGGCACAGGGCACAGGAAGCACAACACAGGGCACTTGGGATGGGGCACAGGAAGCACAACACAGGGCACTTGGGATGGGGCACAGGGCACAGGAAGCACAACACAGGGCACTTGGGATGGGGCACAGGGCACATGAAGCACAACACAGGGCACTTGGGATGGGGCACAGGGCACAGTGGCACAGGAAGCACAACACAGGGCACTTGGGATGGGGCACAGGGCACAGTGGCACAGGAAGCACAACACAGGGCACTTGGGATGGGGCACAGGGCACAGTGGCACAGGGCACAGGAAGCACAACACAGGGCACTTGGGATGGGGCACAGGGCACAGTGGCACAGGGCACAGGAAGCACAACACAGGGCACTTGGGATGGGGCACAGGGCACAGTGGCACAGGAAGCACAACACAGGGCACTTGGGATGGGGCACAGGGCACATGGCACAGGGCACACGAAGCACAGCACAGGGCACTTGGGATGGGGCACAGGGCACAGGGCACATGAAGCACATGAAGCACAGCACAGGGCACTTGGGATGGGGCACAGGGCACAGGGCACATGAAGCACATGAAGCACAGCACAGGGCACTTGGGATGGGGCACAGGGCATATGAAGCACAGCACAGGGCACTTGGGATGGGGCACAGGGCACAGGGCACATGAAGCACATGAAGCACAGCACAGGGCACTTGGGATGGGGCACAGGGCACATGAAGCACAACACAGGGCACACCACACTTGGCACTTCATGACACATGGCACTGGGCACAGAACACATGGCATTGAGCACCTCGCACACAACACATGGCACTGGGCACAGAACACATGGCACTAGGCCCCTGGCACAGAACACATAGCACTGGGCCCCTGGCACACAACACATGGCACAGCCCCAGGCCAGGGCTGGCACCCTCCCAGGTGCCACTGGTTTCGCTGGAAGGAGCCAGCAGCTTCCAGTTCCCACAGGGCACTCTGGAGGTGCCCTCGGTGCCACCACCCAGCCAGGAAACCACAGCAAGCTGCCAGCTGCCCCCCAGCACTGCCCAGGGGCACAGCCAACAGGCAGAGGTGCCAGGGAGGTGTTGTCTCCTGTTCCCAGTGCCCCTCAGGCTGGCAGTGCCAGTTCTCCCAGTGCCCCCCAGTCTGGCTTTCCATCAGCCCCCAGTGCCCCCTAGTTTGTCACTGCCACCTCTCTAGTGCTCCCCAGCTCACCAGTGCCCCCCAGTCTGGCAGTGCCAGCTCTCCCTGTGCCCCCCAGTCTGGCTTTCTATCAGCCCCCAGTGCCCCCCAGTCTGACAGTGCCAGTTCTCCAGTGCCCCCCAGTTCTCCCACTGCCAGTTTCCAGTGCCCCCCAGTTTTCCCAGTGCCCCCCAGTCTGGTTTTCCATCAGCCCCCAGTGCCCCCCAGTCTGTCAGTGCCAGTTTTCCCAGTGCCCCCCAGTCTGGCTTTCCATCAGCCCCCAGTGCCCCCCCAGTCTGGCAGTGCCAGCTCTCCCAGTGCCCCCCAGTCTGGCTTTCCATCAGCCCCCAGTGCCCCCCAGTCTGTCAGTGCCAGCTCTCCCAGTGCCCCCCCAGTCTGGCAGTGCCAGCTCTCCAGCCCCCCACCCCCCCCCCGCCCAGTCCCCTTCCAGTGCCCTCCATTCCCTCCCCCGGTGCCCCCCGGTGTCTCTCCGGTGTCCCCCTCCTCCCCCCCAACACTCCCCTCCCAGCGCCCTCCAGTCTCCTTCCCGGGGCTCTCCCGGTGCCTCCCCGGTCCCCCCCCGCGGTGCTCTCCGGTTTCCCTCCCCCTACTCCGCGGCGCTTCCCCCGCGCCCCGGATCCTCTCCGCCGGGTCCCCTCCTCCAGTCCCTCCCAGTTCCCTCCCAATGCTCTCCCTTCGCTCCCCCTTTCCTTCCCCCGCTATCCCCGGTGTCGTCCCCCGCCCGGTGCGTCGCCGCCATTCCCCCCACGGTGTCCCCCCGCGCCGGTCGCCCGGGACTCACAGCAGGCACAGCTCGCTGCCGGTAGTCCCCCGCTGCTCCCCCGCTGCCCAGCACTCACGGCAGGCACAGCGCGAAGGCCACCCCCGGGCTCCCCGCTCTGTGCCCCCCGCCCCGGGCTCCCCGGTGTCCCCCCGGCGTGTGTCCCCCCGCCGGGACTCACAGCAGGCACAGCGCGAAGGTCGTCCCCCCCCCAACCCCGGTATCCCCGCCGTGTCCTCCCCGTTATCCGTGGGGTCCCCCACGTTGTGTCCTTCCCTCCCTCCCTCCCCGGTGTACCCCGTATGTCCCCAGTAGCCCCGCTGTGTCCCCTCCCTTATCGCCAGTGTGTCCCCCCGCCCCGTTCCCCCCGGTGTGTCCTCTCCACTGGCCCCGCTCTGGCCCCCCCCGTTACCCCCCGGTGCCGCCGGCACTCGCCGCAGGCACAGGCCGAAGGCTCCCCCGGTATCCCCGCGCGTCCCCCGGCATCGCCAGCGTCCCCCCGCCGGGTCCCCCGTTATCCGCGGTGCACCCCCGTTACCCAGGGTACCCCCGGTGGCCCCCCGGTGCCCGGTACTCACAGCAGGCAGCGGGCGAAGGACCCCCGTTTCCACCGCTACCCCTGGTCATCCCCGTTCACCTCCCGTGCCCCCAGTACCCCCCTTCCCCCCCGGTACCCACAGGAGGCACAGGACGAAGGCCATCCCAGTTACCCCCGTTCCCCCGTTATCCCCGTTCCCCCTGTGCCCCCGCTCTCCCCGGTACTCACAGGAGGCACAGGACGAAGGACCCCCCCCGGTACCCCAGTCCCGCCAGGAGGCCCCGCTTCCCCCGTCCCCCCGCTCCTCCCGTTACCCCCATTCCCCCGTTCCCCCCGGCACTCACAGGAGACACAGTGCGAAGACCGCCCCCCCGGCACCCCCGCCTCGCCCGGTACCCCCCGTCCCTACAGTACCCCCCCTCCCTCCCCGTTCCCCCCCGTTTCCCTCCGGCACTCACAGGAGGCACAGGGCGAAGACCCCCCGGCACCCTAGTTCCCCCCGTCCCCCCCGTTTCCCCCCGGCACTCACAGAAGACACGGGGCGAAGACACACCCCCCCAGCACCCCCGTCCCGCCCGATACCCCCGTGCCCCCCCGGCACTCACAGGAGGCACAGGGCAAAGATCGCCCCCCGGCACCCCCGTACCCCCCGTTTCCCCCCGGCACTCACAAGAGGCACAGGGCAAAGATCGCCCCCCGGCACCCCCGTACCCCCGTTTCCCCCCGCCACTCACAGGAGGCACAGGGCGAAGATACCCCCCCAGCATCCCCGTCCCGCCCGATACCCCCAGTATCCCCGACCCCCCCGTTTCCCCCCCGGCACTCACAGGAGACACAGGGCGAAGACCGCCCCCCCCGGCACCCCAATCCCTCGCGGTACCCCCGTTCCCCCCGCACTCACAGGAGACACAGGGCGAAGACTCCCCCCGGCACCCCAATCCCTCGCGGTACCCCCCGTTCCCCCCGCACTCACAGGAGACACAGGGCGAAGACTCCCCCCGGCACCCCAATCCCGCCCGGTACCCCCGTTCCCCCCGAAACCCCGTTTCCCCCCCGGCACTCACAAGAGGCACAGGGCGAAGACTCTCCCCGGCACCCCAATCCCGCCCGGTACCCCCCGTTCCCCCGGCACTCAAAGGAGGCACAGGGCGAAGACTCCCCCCGGCACCCCAATCCCGCCCGGTACCCCCCGTTCCCCCCGGCACTCACAGGAGGCACAGGGCGAAGACCGCCCCCCGGCACCCCAATCCCTCCCGGTACCCCCCGTTCCCCCGGCACTCACAGGAGGCACAGGGCGAAGACTGCCCCCCGTTCCCCCCGTCCCCCCGCTTCCCCCCGCCGCTCCCGCACCCCGCTCCCCCCGCTCCCCCCCCGCTGCCCCCCGCCGCCCCGGCACTCACAGGAGGCACAGTGCGAAGGCCCCTGCCACGCTCTCGCTGTCCCGCACCAGGAAGCTTCCGTCCCGCCCGGCCCGGGCCAGCTGCTCTTCGGCCGCCGCCCGGCTCAGGTCCCGGTGGTACCAGGGCGGAGGGACCGGCGACAGCGACAAGGGAGGAGGAGGTGGCCCCGGACCGCCCCCCCCGACCCCAGCTCCGGCTCCGGCTCCGCCGCCGCCGCTCCCCCCCGGACCTGCCGCCATAGTCCGGGCACCGAGCGGGAGCGCGCAGCGGGGCCGCGCTCGGGGGTTCGGGGAGGCGGGGACCCGGGGGGGGCGGAGGGGAGGGTGGGGACAAGGGAGGGTGGGGAGGACAGGGAGTGGGTGGGACAGGACTAGGCTGGGGGTACTGGATGGACGGTGTCACCCCCGACCTCCCAGTGCCCCCCAGACTGTCGGTGCCACCTCTCCAGTGTGCCCCAGATCTCCCAGTGCCTCCCAGTTCGTCGCTACCACTTCTCCAGCGCCCCCCCAGTCCTCCCAGTGCCCCCTAGTCTGGCTCTCTCTCAGCCCCCAGTGTCCCCCAGTCCTCCCAGTGCCCCCCAGTCTGTCTCTCTTTCAGCCCCCAGTGCCCCCCAGGATAGTGTGATGGGGAGGGGAGACACAGTGGGGAATGGGAAGGAGTCTTGAGGGGGTGGGCGAAGGGGGGTGGTGGGACACTGAGAATGGGGAGGGGTCACTGGGAATGGGAGGGGACATTGGGGGGAGGGGACTTTGGGGGGAGGGACACTGGGAATGGGGAGGGGACATTGCGGGGAGGGGACATTGGGGATGGGGCGCATGGGAATAGGGAGGGTGGCGGGGAGAACCGAGAACGTGGGTGGGGGTCCCCAAGGGGTTCCCCTTCCCACCCTGCACCCCCCCCAAAAGAGCAGGACCAGCTCCCCCCTGCTCCCCCAACCCTTCACCCCCCAAAAAAGAGTTGGACCAGCCCACCCCCCCCAACCTCCCCAGCCCTTCACCCCCCAAAAAAGAGCAGGACCGGCACCCCCCACATTCCCCCCGCTTGACCTCCCCCCAAAGAGCAGCACTCCCAAGGGGGGTCTGGGGTCTTTATTCCATTTGGGGGGGGGGGGCTCACAGTAGCCAGGGAACTTTTGGGGTGTCCCATGGAGGGGGAGAGATGGTCTCCATGGGGGAGTCCTCAAGGGATAGCAGGGGTCTGCATGGGTGGGTTGAGAGGGGCCATGAGGACCTCCATGGGGTGGTCTTCATGGGGTAGGAAGGGTCTTCATGGGTGACTGAGAGCAGGTCTAGGGGGGCTTGAGGTTCATCATGAGGTGGGCTCCATGGGGTGGTCCTCATGGGGTGGGAAGGGTCTCTGTGGGTGGCTGTGAGTGGGTTGAGGGGGGACCTGAGGGTCACTATGGGGTGGTCTCCTAGGGGTGGTCTCCATGGGATGGTCTTCAAGGGAGGGAAGGGGTCTCCATGGTTGGCTGTGAGTGGGCTGAGAGGGGGCATGAGGGTCTCCATGGGGTGGTCTCAAGGGATGGGAAGGGTCTCCATGGGGTGGCTTGAGGAGGGCTAGAGGGGCTTGAGGTTCACCATGGGGTGGGCTCCTTGGGGTGGTCTTCGTGGGGTGGGAAGCTCTTCATGGATGGGTTGAGAGGGATCATGAGGGTCTCCATGGGGTGGTCCTCAAGGGCTGGGAAGGGGTCCATGGGGGGGTTGAGAGGGATCATGAGGGTCTCCATGGAGTGGTCCTCAAGGGCTGGGAAGGGGTCCATGGGGGGGTTGAGAGGGATCATGAGGGTCTCCACGGGGTGGTCCTCAAGGGCTGGGAAGGGGTCCATGGGGGGGTTGAGAGGGATCATGAGGGTCTCCATGGGGTGGTCCTCAAGGGTTGGGAAGGGGTCCATGGGGGGGTTGAGAGGGATCATGAGGGTCTCCATGGGGTGGTCCTCAAGGGCTGAGAAGATCTCCATGGGGGGGTTGAGAGGGATCATGAGGGTCTCCATGGGGTGGTCCTCAAGGGTTGGGAAGGGGTCCATGGGGGGGTTGAGAGGGATCATGAGGGTCTCCATGGGGTGGTCCTCAAGGCCTGGGAAGGGGTCCATGGGTTGAGAGGGATCATGAGGGTCTCCATGGGGTGGTCCTCAAGGCCTGGGAAGGGGTCCATGGGGGGGTTGAGAGGGATCATGAGGGTCTCCACAGGGCGGTCTCCAGGGTTGCATCGAGCACGGCCACGGCGACCTCCAGGTCAGGAGAGGAGCAGCAGGCCGGTGGTGGGCAGCAGCAGGAGGCTCCCCGAGGCGAGGGGGAGGCCCGTGGGGGGGGCCGGGGGGGGGCAGCAGCGTTGGCATAGAACTGTGCCACGGCCACGTTGGGGTTGCCCTGGGCGGGGTCGAACCACATCTGGATGCAGAGGCCGCTGCCCCGATGGTGAGGGCTCCACTGGTAGGACTGGGACCAGATGTCCTCACACAGCCTGGCTGGGGTGGGGAACACGAACCTGAACTTCTGGCACATGGAGCCCTGGGGACACCGGTTGGTGCCTGGGGGGGCAGGAGAGGAGAGAAGGTCAGGACGGGGCCGGAGGGAGGAGGCGTGGGGAGAGGGGAGGGGGAGGGCGAGGAGGGGCTCAGCCTGCTGCGGCCTGGGGAGAGCAAGGCAGCTCGTGGGGGAGACCTCCACCCCCAGGAGGAACACCCCAGGGTGCAGCTCGAGCCCCCCCTGGCCTGCTCACAGCCACCCATGGAGACACCCACCCCCCCGTTCCATGAGGAACACCCCACGGAGACCCTCGTGTCCACCCTCAACCCACTCACAGCTACCCATGGAGACCCTCCCATCCCTTGAGGACCACCCCATGGAGACCCTCATGTCCACCCTCAACCCACTCACAGCCACCCCTGGAGACCCTTCTCATCCCTTGAGGACCACCCCATGGTGAACCTCAGCCCCCCCTAGACCAGCTCACAACCACCCACGGAGACCCTCGTGTCCACCCTCAACCCTCCCATGCCTTGAAGACCACCCCATGGTGAACCTCAAGCCCCCTCAGACCTCCTTACAGCCACCCATGGAGACCCTTCCCATCCCTTGAGGAACACCCCATGGAGACCCTCGTGTCCACCCTCAACCCTCCCATGCCTTGAAGACCACCCCATGGTGAACCTCAAGCCCCCTCAGACCTCCTCACAGCCACCCACAGAGACCCTTCCCATCCCTTGAGGACCATCCCATGGTGAACCTCAAGCCCCCTCAGACCTCCTTACAGCCACCCACAGAGACCCTTCCCATCCCTTGAGGAACGCCCCAAGGAGACCACCCCACGGAGATCCTCAGGGTGCCCACTCAACCCTCTCACAGCCACCCATGGAGACCCCTCCCACTCCATGGTGAACCACAGTGGGCAACCAAACTGGTCCCAGATGCTCACCAGAAGCATCCCAGATGCCTTGGCTGGGAGCAGATCCCCCATAGGGTGGGGGGTCACTTCTCCACCTGTCCAAAGCCTCCCCCCAGGAGCCTCCAGCCCAGCCCTGGTGGTGCCCTCAGCACCAACCTGAGCTCCAAACAGGTCCCAGATGCCCTGGCTGGGAGCAGATCCCCCACTGGGGTCACCTCTCCATGAGGTGGAGACCCACAGGAGGCCCCAACCCTAGTGACCCATGGTGGGCAACCAAACTGGTCCCAGATGCCCACCAGAAGCATCCCAGATGCCCTGGCTGGGAGCAGATTCCCCACTGGGGTCACCTCTCCATGGGGCTGGAGACCCCCAGGAGGCTGCAACCCTGGTGACCCATGGTGGGCAACCAAACTGGTCCCAGATGCCCACCAGAAGCATCCCAGATGCCCTGGCTGGGTGCCCAGATTCCCCATAGGGTGGGGACCACTTCTCCACCTGCCCACAGCCTCCCCCCAGGAGCCTCCAGCCCAGCCCAGCCCTGGTGGTGCCCCCAGCACTGACCTGAGGTCCAGTTCCAGCCCTTGTGCCAGTTGACCTTGCAGGTGAGAGCCTCCTGGCAGTCCTCCCACCACTGCTCGCAGTCCTCCCGGCACAGCGGCACATGGAGGATCCTCTCCTTCCTCCAGCTGCTGTCAGCCTGGCAGGAGAGGGCAGAACCCACCCAGCTGGCGCCCAGTTGATCCCAGTGAGGGTGGCATTGAAGGGATCAATCACAGAATCGATGCCAGGGGCTGCAAGGGGCCTCTGGGACCCCCCCCCCCCCCCGAGCCCAATTCCCCCCTCGCCAGGCAGGGCACCCAGGAAGGCAGCTGGGGGGTGGTTGAATATCTCCACAGAAGGAGACTCCACAGCCCCCCCCCGGGCAGCCTGCTCCACCCCCACAGGGACAAAATCCTCCCTCCTGTTCCCATGGACCTTCCTCTGCCTCAGCTTCCCCCCCTGCCCCTTGGGCTGGCATTGGGCAGCACTGAGCAGAGCCTGGCTGCAGCCTCTGGGCACTGCCCCTGCCCATCTTCATCATCATGAAGGAGGTCACCTCTCAGGCTCCTCCTCTCCAAGCTCCAAGGCCTCAGCTCCCTCAGGCTCTCCTCCTGAGGAAGATCTTCCACTGCCTTCATCATCTCTGTGCCTCTGTGCTGGACTCTCTCCAGCAGTTCCCTGAGGTCCTTCCTGACCTGGGGGCCCCAGAGCTGGAGCAAACAGCCCCAGGGCTCTCAGCCTCTCTCCCCAGGGGAGATGCTCAAGTGCCCAAATCATTCTCCTGGCTCTCCCTTGGCCTCTACCCAGCTGCTCCCTGCCCCTCCTGACCTGAGGGGCCCAGAACTGGACACAAGATTCCAGATGCAGCCTCAGCAGGGCAGAGCACAGGGGGTGGAGAACCTCTCTGACCTACTCCCCAGGTGGCCCTTCCACTCCACCCCAGGCTGCCCTTGGCCTTCTTGGCCACCAGAGCACACTGCTGGCTCCTGGGCAACCAGAGAAGGCTCCCAGGAGACCTTCTTGTGGCCTTCCAGGATCTGCAGGGGGCTACAGAAAAGCTGGGGAGGGACTTTTGAGGATGTCAGGGAGGGATAGGACTGGGGGGGGATGGAGCAGAACTAGAAGTGGGGAGACTCAGATTGGATGTGAGGAAGAAGCTGTTGCCCAGGAGGGTGGTGAGAGCCTGGCACAGGCTGCCCAGGGAGGTGGTGGTAGCCTCATCCCTGGAGGTTTTTAAGGCCAGGCTGGAGGTGGCTGCGAGCAGCCTGCTCTGGTGTGAGGCGTCCCTTGCTCATGGCAGGGGGCTTGGGACTGGCTGAGCCTGGAGGTCCCTTCCAACCCTGACAACTCTGTGAGTCTGTGATTCTATAACCCTGGGATTCTATCATACCATGATTCTAGGACTCCAGGATTCTAGGACTCTGGGAGTCTATGGTTCTGGGATTCTATGGCTCCAGGATTCTGGATTTGAGGATTCTAGAGGTCTAGGATCCCAGGATTCTGTGATTCTAGGACTCCAGGACTCTAGGGTTCTAGGTTTCTATGGCTCTAAGATTCTATGATGCTAGGGTTCTATGATTCCAGGACTCTAGGATTCTATGATTCCAGGATTCTAGGGTTCTAGGATTCAAGGATTTGAGGATTCTGTGACTCTAAGATTCTATGATGCTAGGATTCCAGAACCCTATGATTCCAGGGCTCTTTTGTATTGGGAACAGTGTGGCCAGCAGGAGCAGGGAGGTCATCCTGCCCTGTACTCAGCACTGGTTAGGCCACACCTTGAGTGCTGTGTCCAGCTCTGGGCCCCTCAGGTTAAGAAGGACATTGAGATGCTGGAAGGTGTCCAGAGAAGGGCAACAAAGCTGGGGAGGGGTCTGGAGCACAGCCCTGTGAGGAGAGGCTGAGGGAGCTGGGCTTGCTTAGCCTGGAGAGGAGGAGGCTCAGGGGAGACCTTCTTGCTCTCTCCAACTCCCTGAAGGGAGGCTGTAGCCAGCCGGGGGTTGGTCTCTTCTGCCAGGCACCCAGCACCAGAACAAGAGGACACAGTCTCAAGCTGTGCCAGGGGAGGTTTAGGCTGGAGGTGAGGAGAAAGTTCTTCCCAGCAAGAGAGATTGGCCATAGGGATGTGCTGCCCAGGGGGGTGGTGGAGTCCCCATCCCTGGAGGTGTTCAGGAGGAGATTGGATGTGGCCCTTGGAGCCATGGTTTAGTTGATGAGATGGTGTTGAGGGATAGGTTGGACTCCATGATCTCAAAGGTCTTTTCCAACCTGGTCTGGTCTGGTCTGGTCTGGTCTGGTCTGATCTATTCTATTCTATTCTATTCTATTCTATTCTATTCTATTCTATTCTATTCTATTCTATTCTATTCTATTCCAGGGTTCTAGGATTCCAGGGTTCCAGGACTCTAGGATTCTATGATGCTGGGATTCTAAAGTTCCAGGATTCCAGGATTCCAGGGTTCTAGGGTTCTGTGATTGCAGGACTCTATGATTCCAAGATTCCAGGATTCCAGGATTCTAGGGTTCCAGGATCCCAGGATTCTAGGGTTCCAGGATTGCAGGACTCTATGATTCCAATATTCCAGGATTCTAGGGTTCCAGGATTCCAGGATTCTAGGGTTCCAGGATTGCAGGACTCTATGAATCCAGGATTCCAGGATTCTAGGATTCCAGGATTCTAGGGTTCCAGAGTTCCAGGATTCCAGGGTTCTAGGGTTCTGTGATTGCAGGACTCTATGAATCCAGGATCCCAGGATGCTATGGTTCCAGGGATCTAGGATTGCATGATTCCAGGACTCTAGGATTCTATGATTCCAGAATTCTAGGGTTCTAGGATTCCAGGAGTCTAGGGTTCCAGGACTCTAGGATTCTTGGCTTCTATGATTCCATGACTCCAGGGTTCTCTGATTCCAGGATTTGAGGATGCTATGACTCAGGGATTCTATGTCTCTAGGATCCCAGGATCCTCTGACTCATTCCAGGGTCCTCCAATTCCCTTCCACCATTTCCCACCCCCCCCCCATCCCTGCCTGCCCCTCTGGCCCAGCCTGCCCCAGGCTTGGCTGGGAGGGTGCTGGGGGAGGGGGCTCAGCACCCACCTGGTCGATCCAGGGCCCCAGGTTGGGGGAGCACTCGTAGAGGCAGGTGTCCTGGATGAAGTGCCGCTTGCACTTGGGGGGCATCACCCCACAGTGGTCCCAGTTGAAGCTGTAGAGGTAGGACTGGTCCTGGTGGGCTTCCTGGCTGGTGTTGGCCGTGCAGCAGGCGTTGTCCTTCCACAGGGCACACTGCCCCCCGGGGCGGGCAAAGCTCAGCCGGGGGCACCGCGGAGGAGGGGAGGGGAGGTGGGCACCACGGGGGGGAGGGGGGCCCAAGGGAGGGGAAGGGTCTCTAGGGCTTGAGGTTCACCAGGGGGTGGTCCTCAAGGGAGGGGAAGGGTCTCTAGGGCTTGAGATTCATCAGAGGGTGGTCCTCAAGGGAGGGGAAGGGTCTCTAGGGCTTGAGGTTCACCAGGGGGTGGTCCTCAAGGGAGGGGAAGGGTCTCTAGGGCTTGAGGTTCACTAGGGGGTGGTCCTCAAGGGAGGGGAAGGGTCTCTAGGGCTTGAGGTTCACCAGGGGGTGGTCCTCAAGGGATGGGAGGGTCTATAGTGGTGGCTGTGAGCAGATTTAGAGAGGTTTGGGATCCACCATGGGGTGGTCTCCATGGGGGTGGTCCTCAAGGGATGGGAGGGTCTATAGGGGTGGCTGTGAGCAGATTTAGAGAGGTTTGGGATCCACCATGGGGTGGTCTCCATGGGGGTGGTCCTCAGGGGATGGGAAGGGTCTCTAAGGCTGGCTGTGAGTGGGTTCAGGGGGGCTACGAGGGTCTCCACGAGGGTCTCCCTGGGGCACACCCTGCTGTGTCACCCCCCACCCCCCACGCCACCAGCCTGGGGTGGTGTCCCAGGACCTTACCTCCTTACCTGCCCATAGAGGTCCCCCTCGGGCCCGGGCTCCTTCTTGTGGTGGGTGGCATCCATGCAGACGTTGGTCAGGCTGTCCCTCGCCGCCCTGGCAGCGCCCACCCACAGCAGGACCCCCAGGAGGAGCCTCCTGGTCGCCATCTCCCCTGCCAGCAACCTTTGCAAGCCCTCAGAGCCGAGCTGGTGGAGCTGGAGCGGGCACCCTGGGGACAAAGTCCTCCCTCATGGCACGTGGGGGGCACCAGTGACACCAGGGCAGGGCTGGCACCGAACTGGGAGCAGAGCTGGCACCGAACTGGGAGCAGAGCTGGGAGCAGCTCTGGCACCTACGTGGGAGCAGAGCTGGCACCGAGCTGGAACCAGAGCTGGCACCGAACTGGGAGCAGCGCTGGCCCCGAGCTGGCAGCAGCTCTGGCACCGAACTGGGAGCACCGTTGGCCGCCGCTGCCTCTTTCCCCAGCCTGGGAGGAGCTCTGGGTGGCACCGGGGCGGGGTAGGGGTTACCAAAGGTCATCCCCCTCCCCCCCGCCCTCTCCCCCCTCCCAGTTCGGTGTGTGTGTCCCCCCCCCCCACCTCCAGTCCCATCCCAGTCTGCCTGGCGCCGGGTGGGGGCCAGCAGCAGCCAAAATCCACTCGTGGGTGTTTTTTTTTCCCCCCCTCCCTCCCAGTTTGGGGGAGGGGGGAATTGGGAAGGGAGAGTGGGACAGGGGGGAGGGTCCATGGCGCTGCTTGAACTGAGAGGGGGAAGGATGTGCTAGGGGGAAAGGGGGGCACCCCCCCCCCCCAGGTCATAAATACCTCTCGTGGGTCAGAGACACCCGTGGGGGGGTCTCGGATATCCTATAGGGATCCAAATATTCCCCCGTGGGTCATAGACATCCGTGGGGGCGTCTCAGATATCCCATGGGGGTCCCAGATGACCACCATGGGTCACAAATACTCCTCCCTGGGTCATAGACACCCGTGGGGGCAGCTCGGATATCCTATGGGGATCCAAATATTCCCCCGTGGGTCATAGACATCCGTGGGGGTGTCTCAGATATCCCAAAGGGGTCACAAATAACCCCGTGGGTCAGAGACACCCGTGGGGGGGTCTCAGATACCCTGGGGGGGGGGGGTCCTAGGAGGGGTCAGAAATACCTCCCCGTGGGTCATAGACACCCGGGGCGGGGGGGGCTCAGATATCCTATAGGGATCCAAATATTCTCCCGTGGGTCATAGACACCCGTGGAGGTGTCTCAGATATCCGGGGGGGGGGGGGTCACAAATACCCCTCCGTGGGTCATAGACACCCGTGGGGGCATCTCAGATATCCTATAGGGATCCAGATATTCCCCCGTGGGTCATAGACATCCGTGGGGGCGTCTGAGATATCTCAGGGGGAGTCCCAGATGACCACCATGGGTCACAAATACCCCTCCGTGGGTCACAGACACCCGTGGAGGGGTCTCAGATATCCTAGGAGGGGTCAGAAATCTCCCCGTGGGTCACAGACACGCGGGGCGGGGGGGCTTGGATATCCTATAGGGATCCAGGTATTGTCCCGTGGGTCATAGACATCCGTGGGGGCGTCTGAGATATCTCAGGAAGGGTCCCAGATGACCACCATGGGTCGCAAATACCCCTCCGTGGGTCACAGACACCCGAGGGGGGTCCCTGAAGCCGCTGCCGCTCCCCCCGGCTCGGGCTCGCTTCGGGGCGGGGAGCCGCCGCAGTTGTCAATCATCACTAACCACGCCCGTTACCCGCCCCCAGCATAGCCACGCCCCCGCTGCGCGGTACTTTCTTTGCGCATGCGCAGGAGGGACACCCAGCAACTTCCGGTACGGGAGGTTTCCACTTCCGGGACGCGGCCGCCCGCGGCCGGCCCGGCTGCCTCGCCATGTCCACGCTGTTCCCTTCGCTGCTGCCCCGCGTTACCGAGTCCCTGTGGTTCAACCTTGATCGGCCTTGCGTGGATGAGACCGAGCTGCAGCAGCAGGAGCAGCAGCACCAGGCCTGGGTGGGCCCCGGGGCTGGTGTAGGGGCCGGGGGCAGCGGGGGGTACCGGGGTTGGGTGGGCTCCGGGGGCGGTGTAGGGGCCGGGGGCAGCGGGGGTACCGGGGTTGGGTGTGCTCCGGGGGCGGTGTAGGGGCCGGGAGCAGGGGGGGTACCGGAGTTGGGTGGGCTCCGGGGGCGGTGTAGGGGCCGGGAGCAGTGGGGGTACCGGGGTTGGGTGGGCTCCGGGGGCGGTGTAGGGGCCGGGAGCAGCGGGGGTACCGGGGTTGGGTGGGCTCCGGGGGCGGTGTAGGGGCCGGGAGCAGTGGGGGTACCGGGGTTGGGTGGGCTCCGGGGGCGGTGTAGGGGCCGGGAGCAGTGGGGGTACCGGGGTTGGGTGGGCTCTGGGGGCGGGGATGGGGCCGGGAGCAGCGGGGGTACCGGGGTTGGGTGGGCTCTGGGGGCGGGGATGGGGCCGGGAGCAGCGGGGGGTACCGGGGTTGGGTGGGCTCCGGGGGCGGGGATGGGGCCGGGAGCAGGGGGGGTACCGGGGTTGGGTGTGCTCCGGGGGCGGTGTAGGGGCCGGGGGCAGCGGGGGTACCGGGGTTGGATGGGCTCTGGTGGCCGTGTAGGGGCCGGGAGCAGGGGGGGTACCGGGGTTGGGTGGGCTCCGGGGGCGGGGATGGGGCCGGGAGCAGGGGGGGTACCGGGGTTGGGTGGGCTCTGGTGGCCGTGTAGGGGCCGGGGGCAGTGGACCTGGAAAGGGTCCCGAGGCCGGGGGGAGTTGGACACTGGGTGTGGAAGGGGTCCCAGTGCTAGGGGTAGCTGTGGGAGAAGGCTGACTTAAAGAGCTGCTGCTTAAGCCCAACCTCTAATTAATTAACTAATGAACCTCCCCTAATGATGGATGGGGCGGCCTGAGCCCAGTGCCCCCTGGGTTTGGTGCCAGGAGCCCAGCCAGGAGCAGCCACTGGGTCTGGGGAGAGGAAAGCTCTCCTGGATGAAAGCTGCACAGTAATTAGAGCCAGTTAGTTAATGAGGGTAATTGATTAATTAATTAAACCCCCCAGCAGTCAGGAGAGCTGCTGAGTGCCTGAGGGTGAGAGCTGCAGGAGGGTTTTAATTAAGCTTGAATTAGCTGTGGGGATTGAGCAGCTTGGTGGAGCAGAGTCCTGGGATGGGTTGGGGAAGACCTTGAGGCTGATGGGAGTCCCAGCACCACTCCCCCATGGCCCTCAGCACCACAGATCCAGCCATGGGGACTCCACCACTGCCCTGGGCAGCCTGCCACAGGCCTGGGCACCCCTCAAGGGGCACAAATTGCTCCTCAGGGCCAAGCTCAACCTCCCCTGCCACAACCTGAGGCCATCTCCTCTTGGCCCAGCCCTCAGGAGCAGCCCTTGAGCCCCAGCTGGCTGCAAGCTGCTCTCAGGGAGCTGCAGAGAGCCACAAGGTCTCCCCTCAGCCTCCTCTGCTGCAGCCTCAACCCCCCCAGGGCCCTCAGCTGCTCCTCACAACTTCTCCACAGCCTTCTCCTCCTTCCCCAGACCCCTCCCCAGCTTCCTTGCCCTGCTCTGGCCCTGCCCCAGCCCTCAAGCTCCTCCTGGCAGGGAGTTGCCCAACCCTGCCCCCAGGCTTGCAGCTGTGGGCTCCCCAGTGCCCAGCCCAGGGGCACAATCCCTGCCCTGCTCCTGCTGCCCACACCATTGCTGCTCCAGCCCAGGCTGCTGCTGCCCTCCTTGCCCACCTGGGCACCCCCTGGCTCCTCTCCAGCCTCTGCCACCAACCCCCCCAGGGCCTTTCCCCCCCAGGTACTTCCCAGCCCCTCTGCCCCCAGCCTGGAGCCTCCCTGTGCCCCAGGGGCAGGTCCCAGCCCTTGCCCTTGGTGCCCTCATGCCATTGCCCTCCCCCATGGCTCCAGACCCCTCTGGAGCTCCCTCCTGCCCCTCCAGCAGCTCAGCTCCCACCCAGCTTGGTGCCACCTGGCACCCTGGGGGCAGCAGGACCCCAGCCGTTGGCACTGACCATGGTCAGGGACTGCTGAGAGCCCTCCAGGGGCTGGGTTACTGCTGGGGGAAGCCCTGCAGGGCCCTTGGGGTGGCCTTGGAGGTGTCCTCAGCTAACCTCTTTCCTTCCCAAAGCTCCAGAGCATAGCAGAGAAGGACAACAACCTGGTGCCCATCGGGAAGCCAGCTTCTGAGGTGGGTTTTGGGGGGTGGTCCTCAGCTCCTCCTCCCCCAGTGGGAGGTGACTCTTGGGGGGGTCCTCAGCTCCCCCTCCTGCAGGGGGAGGTGACTTGGTGGTGGGGGAGGGGTTGCTGGAGCTCTGTTGCCTGCAGCACTATGACGAGGAGGAGGAGGAGGACGATGAAGATGATGAGGACAGCGAGGAGGACTCTGAGGACGATGAGGACATGCAGGACATGGATGAGATGAACGACTACAATGAGTCCCCTGACGATGGGGAGATCAATGAGGTGAGGCCCAGGGCTGCAGCAGGTCTCCCCTCAGCCTCCTCTGCTGCAGCCTCAACCCCCCCAGGGCCCTCAGCTGCTCCTCACAACTTCTCCACAGCCTTATTCTCCTTCCCCAGACCCCTCCCCAGCTTCCTTGCCCTGCTCTGGCCCTGCCCCAGCCCTCAAGCTCCTCCTGGCACCGAGGTGCAGGGCTGCAGCCACCACCCCCAGGGCCTTGGCACACCAACAGCCCCCAGGGCTCAGCTGCTTGTGTTGTCTTCTTCCTCCTCCCAGGTGGACATGGAAGGGGCAGAGCAGGATCAGGACCAGTGGATGATCTGATTCTGCCAGGTCCACAGCACAGCTGAAGCTGGGGGTGGGGGGGGAGGAGCAAGATCCTTCCCCCAGCACCCTGCTGGCAGCAGAGGTGGAGGTTTGGTGAAGCTTCTCCTGCCCTGGTAGGGCACAGAGGGGAGCTGGAGAAGGGGTGGAGAGGTTGGCACTGGGCAGCACTGCAGACTTTTCTAATAAACTTCTGAGTTTTCAGGAAAAGAGCCCAAAATTGGGGGGGGGGGAGGGAGGTGCAGAGCCTGGAGCATGGAGCCCCAGAGGGGTGGGAAGGGAGCTCTGGAGCCCACCCAGGCCAGGGGCACCCCCAGCAGCTTGCCCAGGGGCACCATGGCACCAGGGGGGGGTGGAAGCTCTCCACAGCCTCTCTGGGCAGCCTGCTGCAGGCCTCTCCAGCAGCCTCACCCCAAACAAGTTGCTCCTGCTGGCACCTCCTGCCTGCCCCTTGAGCCCTGGGCAGCACTCAGCAGATGCCAGCCCCAGCCTCTTGCCCCCCACAGCTCCTTGAGCTCTTGCTGAGCATTGCTCAGATCCCCTCTGGGGCTGCTCTGCTCCAGCCTCAGCAGCAGCTCCCAGGGCCCACAGCTGCTCCTCACAACGCCCTCCCCCAGGCCCTTCCCCACCTTTGTTGTCCTCCTCTGGCCCTCAGCCTCTCCCCAGCCTCCCCTGGACTCTCCCCAGCACTTCCCAGGCTCTGCCCTGGGCAGCCCAGCCCTGGCCCCAGCCCTGCAGCTGTGTTCTCCCCAGGGCAGAGCAGAGGGGCAGCAGAACCTCCCTGCCCCTGCTGCTGCCCACACTCTGCTCCTTGCCCCCCCAGGACACCTTGCTGGCTGCTGGGCAGCTCCGTGTGCTCACCCAGCACCCCCAGCTCCTTCTCCTGGCAGCTGCTCCCCAGCAGCTCCCTCCTGAGCTGTGCTGCTGCAGGAGGTTGTCCCTGCCCAGGGGCAGGACCCTGCCCTTGCCCTGCTTGGCCTCCAGGAGCTTCCCACCCTGGCCAGGCCTGGCACTCCCTCTTGGGCTGGCAGCAGGCTGGCTGAAGGTGCCCTCCATGGCCTCCTTCCTCTGACCAAGCCAGGACTGCGGGGTGGTCTCCCCACACCCCAGCTCTCCCCTGCCCTCGCTCTCCTCTCTTCCCCACCACAAACCACAGCAGCCTCCAGGCTCCTTCCACAGCCATGTTCAGGGCTGGGTGGCTCAGGGGCTGGGTGCCCTGCCCAGGGGCAGTGGCTCAGGGGCTGGGTGGCTCCGGGGCTGGGTGCTCTGCCCGGGGGCAGTGGTTCAGGGGCTGGATGGCTCCGCGGCTGGGTGCCCTGCCCGGGGGCAGTGGCTCAGGGGCTGGGTGGCTCCAGGGGCAGTGGCTCCGGGGCTGGGTGCCCTGCCCGGGGGCAGTGGCTCCGGGGCTGGGTGGCTCCGGGGCTGGGTGCCCTGCCCGGGGGCAGTGGTTCAGGGGCTGGGTGGCTCAGGGGCTGGGTGCCCTGCCCGGGGGCAGTGGCTCAGGGGCTGGGTGGCTCCGGGGCTGGGTGCTCTGCCCGGGGGCAGTGGCTCCGGGGCTGGGTGGCTCAGGGGCTGGGTGCCCTGCCCGGGGGCAGTGGTTCAGGGGCTGGGTGGCTCCGGGGCTGGGTGCCCTGCCCAGGGGCAGTGGCTCCGGGGCTGGGTGGCTCAGGGGCTGGGTGCTCTGCCCGGGGGCAGTGGTTCAGGGGCTGGGTGGCTCCGGGGCTGGGTGCCCTGCCCGGGGGCAGTGGCTCAGGGGCTGGGTGGCTCAGGGGCTGGGTGCCCTGCCCGGGGGCAGTGGCTCTGGGGCTGGGTGGCTCAGGGGCTGGGTGCCCTGCCCGGGGGCAGTGGCTCCGGGGCTGGGTGCCCTGCCCGGGGGCAGTGGCTCAGGGGCTGGGTGGCTCAGGGGCTGGGTGCCCTGCCCGGGGGCAGTGGCTCAGGGGCTGGGTGGGTCAGGGGCTGGGTGCCCTGCCCAGGGGCAGTGGCTCCGGGGCTGGGTGGGTCAGGGGCTGGGTGCCCTGCCCAGGGGCAGTGGCTCCGGGGCTGGGTGGCTCCGGGGCTGGGTGCCCTGCCCGGGGGCAGTGGCTCAGGGGCTGGGTGGCTCAGGGGCTGGGTGCCCTGCCCGCGGGCAGTGGCTCAGGGGGTGCCAAGGTAGCAGAGCTCTGCGACGCCGTCCGGGATGGCCTCGAAATACTCGAGGCTGGCCCTGTGCACCCTGCAGCGGTACTTGCCGCAGCTCTTGGCGTACTGCAGGAAGTGAGGGGCCCCGGGGAAGAGGACGTTGTCGGCCAGGACGGTGGCCCCCGGGGCCAGCATCTGGAGGCTCTCCAGCAGCTGCAGGTCCCGCAGGTAGCAGCTCTTCCAGTGGTCCATGAAGACGAAGTCCAGCTGCAGCAGCCCCTGCCTCTGCCTCAGCTTGGGGATCACCTCCTCCGAGGGCCCCACCAGCAGCTCCACCTGCGGGGAGAAGGGGAACCAACCTCCTAGCTGGCCACAGGGGGGCGCTGCGAGGCGGGGCTGCTGGTGTCCCGGGCCGTTCCCACCCTCTCCCATCCCATCCTCTGCCTCATCCCCGCCCCGTCCCGTCGTGCGCCCTCCTCACCCTCTGCTCGTCGATGCCAGCCAGCCTCAGGACCTTCTCCGCCACGGCGGCGTGCTGCGGGTTCAGCTCCACGCTGTACAGCCTGGCACCGGGGGGCATGCCCTGTGCCAGCAGCACGGTGGCATAGCCGCAGTAGGTGCCCAGCTCCAGCAGCCTCAGCGGCGCCTTCTCTGCCAGCAGCCTCTCCACGATGCGACCTGCGCCGGACGGAGGCCACCTCAGTGCCCTGCAGGTGCCCAGCAGAGGCTGGCGCCCACCTGGTGCCCCCCCCCCCCAGCTTGGGGAGAGGAGAAGTGCCACGACCCTGCCAGCCAGGCCGTGGCCACAGCAGTGGTACCATGGCTATACCAATGATGCCAGGGTGGTGCTGACGGTGCCATGGCCACAGCAATGGTGCCACAGTAATGGTGCCACAGCTGTGCCAGTGGTGCCATGGCCACAGCAATGGTGCCATGGCTGTCCCAGCAGTGCCAGGGCAGTGCTGATGGTGCCATGGCCACAACAGTGGTGCCATAGCCATGCCAGTGGTGCCAGGACAATGCTGATGGTGCTGTGGCCACAGCAATGGTGCCATGGCTACAACAGTGGTGCCATAGCCATGCCAATGGTGCCAGGACAGTGCTGATGGTGCCATGGCCACAACAATGCTGCCACAGCTGTGCCAATGGTGCCAGGACAGTGCTGATGGTGCCATGGCCACAGCAATAGTGCCATAGCCATGTCAGTGGTGCCAGGACAGTACTAATGGTGCCATAGCCATGCCAGTGGTGCCATGGCCACAACAATGGTGCCACAGCTGTGCCAATGGTGCCAGGACAGTGCTGGTGGTGCTGTGGCCACAACAATGGTGCCATAGCCATGCCAATGGTGCCAGGGCAGTGCTGATGGTGCCATGGCCACAGCAACTGGTGCTATGGCCATGCCAACAGTGCCAGGACAGTGCTGATGGTTCTGTGGCTCCAGCAATGGTGCCACAGCCATGCCAGTGGTGCCCATGCCAACCATGCTCCATTTACACCAGTGGAGCTCCAACTCCACTGACAATGCCCCACCTGTGCCAGGCACCCTAGTGCCATACTCCAGCACCATGCTCCTGATAATGCCCAAACTGTGCCAGGCATCCCAGGGCCATGCCACCATGCCATCTGCATTGGTGATGTTCCAACCATGCCAGGTGTTCCAGGCACCATGCCCATGCCAACAATGCTCCATCTCCACTGGCAGTGCCCCAACTCCACTGGTGATGCCCCAACCATGCCAGGCATCCCAGGGGCCATACCCCAGCACCATGCCCATGCCAAGGCTGCTCCATCTCCACTGGTGATGCCCCAACCATGCCAGGTACCCCAGGGGCCATACCCCAGCACCATGCCCATGCCACTGCTGATGCCCAAACCATACCAGCTACCCCAGGGGCCATACCCAGCACCATGCTCATGCCACTGCTGATGCCCCAACCATGCCAGGTACCCCAGGGGCCATACCCCAGCCCTATGCCAACGATGCTCAAGCTACCCTGGCACTGCCCCAACTCCACCAATGATGCCCCAGCCATGCCAAGCATCCCAAGGCCATGCCACCATGCCCATGCCATCTGCACTGGTGATGTCCCAACCATGCCAGCTGTTCCAGGTACCAAGCCCTTGCCAACCACTCTCCATCTCTGCTGGCAGTGCCCCAACCACACTGGCACTGCCCCAGCTCTACTGACAATGCTCCAACCCTGCCAGGCACTCCAGGGGCCATACCCCCCGGCACCATGCCCGTGCCCAACGATGCTCAAGCTACCCTGGCACTGCCCAAACTCCACTGACGATGCCCCGACCATGCCAGGCATCCCGTGCCCATCACCCTCCCTCCCCTTTTCCCCCCAGCTCGCCACAAGGGGTTGTGGGGGAGGGGGTTTTGGGGGGGCGGAGGTTGGTGGTCCCCGGAGGCTGACCCTTGACCGGCCCCACGCAGCTGAGGTGCTCCCGGCGCTGGCACCAGAGGTCGAAGGTGCGCAGGATGTGGCGGGGGTCGCCGGGCACGGCGTGTGCCAGCAGGAACTGGAATGCCCGCTGCTCCCGGGGCACCCGGCTCAGGCGGTCCCGCAGCCAGCCCAGCGCCACCCCCCACAGCAGCAGCAGCAGGTGGTGGCGGTAGCGCAGCAGGAGGGTGAGGAGGAAGGGGAGGAAGGCCAAGGCGAGGGCGGCGGACACCATGCCTGGGGAGATAGTGGGGGGGGGGAACAGGAGGAGAGGGAGGAGGAGGGCTTGGGGGATGGGGGAGAGGGGGTTTGGAATTGGGGAAGGAGGGATTGGGGATGGGGAGGGGGGACTGGGATTGGGGAAGGGCGATTGGGGAGGGGGAAGGGGTTTGATACAGGGGCTGGGGAATTGATACTGGGGCTGGGGGCTTGGGGATAGGGAGGGGGGATTGGGATTGGGATTGGGGTTGGGGAAGGGCGATTGGGGAAGGGGAAAGGGCTTGATACCGGGGCTGAGGGCTTGGCACTGGGGCTGGGGAATTGATATTGGGGCTGGGGGCTTGGCACTGGGGCTGGGGAATTGATACTGGGGCTGGGGGCTTGGTACTGGGGCTGGGGGCTTGGTACCGGGGCTGGGGGCTTGGGGATAGGGAGGGGGAATTGGGATTGGGATTGGGATTGGGGAAGGGCAATTGGGGAGGGGGAAGGGGCTTGATACTGGGGCTGGGTTCTTGGCACTGGGGCTGGGGAATTGATATTGGGGCTGGGGGCTTGGGGATAGGGAGGGGAGGTTTGGGATGGGGAAGGGGGAGTGGGGATGGGAAGAGGGCTTGGAATTGGAGAGGGGGATTGGGGTTGGGGAGGGGGCTTGGTACAGGGGCTGGGAGCTTGGGGATAAAGAGGGGGGCTTGGAATTGGGGAAGGGGGATTGGAAGTGGGAGTGGGGATTTGGGATGGGGAGGGGGCTTGCTACTGGGACTAGAGTCCTGCCACTGGGGCTGGGGTCCTGTCACTGGAGTTGGGGGTTGGTACTGGGCTGAGGGCTTGGTGCTGGGGGCTTGATCCTGGGGCTGGGGTCCTGTCACTGGGGCTGGGGTCTTAATACTGGGGCTGGGGTCCTCATAATGGGATTGAGGTCCTGATACTGGGTCTGGGGTCTTGGCACTGGGGCTGGGGACTTGATATTGGGGCTGGGGGCTTAGTAATGGGATGAAGGCTTGGGGAAGGAGGCTTTGTATTGGGCTGGGGGCTTGGTGCTGGGGCTGAGGTCTTAATACTGGGGCTGGGGTCCTGTCCTTGGGGCTGAGGTCCTCTCACAGGGGCTAGGGTAGAGTCCCTGGGGCTGGGGTCTTCATACTGGGGCTGGGGTCCTATCCCTGGAGCCGTGGTCCTGTGACTGGGGCTGGAGTCTTGTCCGTAGGGCTGGGGTCGTGTCCGTAGGGCTGGGGTCGTGTCCCTGGGGTTGGGGTCCTGTCCCTGGGGCTGGGATCCTCTCACTGGGGCTGGGGTCCTGTGACTGGGGCTGGGGTCGTGTCCCCGGTGCGCTGGCACTGGGTGGTGCCAGGGTGGTGCCAGCTGACAGCTGTCCGCCAGCCCCGCCCGGAGCTGCTGTCCCGCGGGGGTCTGGGGGCTCCGGGGGTCCTTGGGGGGGGAGCAGGGGGAGTGGGGCGGCACTTACCTGAGCGCAGGCTGCGGGCAGCAGGAGCCGGCGGCGGAGCCCCCGGGGACGACTCAGCTACCGATACGGGCACCGCCGCGGGCACCGGCTCCGGTTACCGGCGAGGGAGGGGGAGAGGGTCCTGCACCGGCTCCGGTTACCTGCATGGGAGTGGGACAGGGTCCAGCACCGGCTCCGGTTACCGGCAAGAGAAGGGGACAAGGTCCTGTACCGGCTCCGGTTACCGGCATGGCAGGGGACAGGGTCCTGTGCCGGCTCCGGTTACCGGCATGGCAGGGGACAGGGTCCTGTGCCGGCTCCGGTTACCGGCATGGCAGGGGACAGGGTCCTGTGCCGGCTCCGGGCATGGCAGGGGACAGGGTCCTGCGCCGGCTCCGGGCATGGCAGGGGACAGGGTCCCGTACCGGCTCCGGGCATGGCAGGGGACAGGGTCCTGTACCGGCTCCGGGCATGGCAGGGGACAGGGTCCTGTACCGGCTCCGGGCATGGCAGGGGACAGGGTGCTGTACCGGCTCCGGGCATGGCAGGGGACAGGGTCCTGTACCGCCTCCGGGCATGGCAGGGGACAGGGTCCTGCACCGGCTCCGGGCATGGCAGGGGACAGGGTGCTGTACCGGCTCGTCACCTGCATGGCAGGGGACAGGGTCCTGTGCCGGCTCGTTACCTGCATGGCAGGGGACAGGGTCCTGCACCGGCTCCGGGCATGGCAGGGGACAGGGTCCTGCACCGGCTCCGGGCATGGCAGGGGACAGGGTGCTGTACCGGCTCCGGGCATGGCAGGGGACAGGGTCCTGCACCGGCTCCGGGCATGGCAGGGGACAGGGTGCTGTACCGGCTCCGGGCATGGCAGGGGACAGGGTCCTGCGCCGGCTCCGGGCATGGCAGGGGACAGGGTCCTGTACCGGCTCCGGGCATGGCAGGGGACAGGGTCCTGTACCGGCTCCGGGCATGGCAGGGGACAGGGTGCTGTACCGGCTCCGGGCATGGCAGGGGACAGGGTCCTGCACCGGCTCCGGGCATGGCAGGGGACAGGGTGCTGTACCGGCTCGTCACCTGCATGGCAGGGGACAGGGTCCTGTACCGGTGCCGAGCATGGGAGGGGACAGGGTCCTGTGCCGGCTCCGGGCATGGGAGGGGACAGGGTCCTGTACCGGCTCCGGGCATGGCAGGGGACAGGGTCCTGTGCCGGCTCCGGGCATGGGAGGGGACAGGGTCCTGTACCGGCTCCGGGCATGGCAGGGGACAGGGTCCTGTACCGGCTCCGGGCATGGCAGGGGACAGGGTCCTGTACCGGCTCCGGACATGGCAAGGGACAGGGTCCTGTACCGGCTGCGGGCATGGCAGGGGACAGGGTCCTGTGCCGGCTCGTTACCTGCATGGCAGGGGACAGGGTCCTGTACCGGCTCCGGGCATGGCAGGGGACGGGGTCCTGTACCGGCTCCGGGCATGACAGGGGACAGGGTCCTGTACCGGCTCCGGGCATGGCAGGGGACAGGGTCCTGTACCGGCTCCGGGCATGGCAGGGGACAGGGTCCTGCACCGGCGCCGAGCATGGCAGGGGACAGGGTCCTGTACCGGCTCCGGGCATGGCAGGGGACAGGGTCCTGCACCGGCGCCGAGCATGGCAGGGGACAGGGTCCTGTACCGGCTCCGGGCATGGCAGGGGACAGGGTCCTGTACCGGCTCCGGGCATGGCAGGGGACAGGGTCCTGTACCGGCTCGTCACCTGCATGGCAGGGGACAGGGTCCTGCACCGGCGCCGAGCATGGCAGGGGACAGGGTCCTGTACCGGCTCCGGGCATGGGAGGGGACAGGGTCCTGCACCGGCTCCGGGCATGGCAGGGGACAGGGTCCTGCACCGGCGCCGAGCATGGCAGGGGACAGGGTCCTGTACCGGCTCCGGGCATGGGAGGGGACAGGGTCCAGTACCTGGGAAGCACCGGGAGCACTGGGGAGCTCTGGGAGACACTGGGAGCAGTGGGGAGCACTGGGAAGCTCTGGGAGCATTGGGAATCACTGGGAAGCTCATGGAGCATGTTGAGCACTGGAGAGCACTGGGGACAGTGGGATGCACTGGGAGCACTGGGGAGGACTGGAGGCAGAGGGAGAACTGGGAAGCACTGGGAGCACTGTGGAGTAGTGGGAGCACTGAGCAGCATTGGGGCGCACTGGGATGCACTGGGGAGCAGCACCGGGAGGCTATTTGCGGCCGCCGTCGCCAGGCGGCGCTCGCCGCAGCGTCCTCCCCCTCCTCCTTCTTCTCCTCCGCCTCCCTCCACGTGACCACCGCCGCTGCACGCGCGCGCACCGCCTCCAGCCGCGTGACGAGGTCCCCCCCTCCTCTCTCCTCAACCCCCGCGCGCCACCCTCCCCTCCACATGACGACGCTCCCCGCGCGCGCGCGCGCGCGCGCTCCCGCGAGCGGCTCTCCCCCCCTCCTCCGCGCCCCTCTTCCCGCCTTTCTGAGCGCTGATTGGCTTCTCCTCACGTGACCGCGGCCCTTTAAACCCATTGGCTTTCCCTGCCTGCCGCACCGTCCCACGTGACGCGATGGCAGGTCACGAGGAGGCTCCGCCCCGTCCCCCGTCACGTGACCGGGGCGGCCGGGCCCCTAGCGGACACCGCAGCCGCGCCCGGGCCGGTCCGGCCCTGCTGCGCCTCGCCATGGGCTGCTGCTACAGCAGCGAGGCTGAGGCCTCCGACCAGGTGCCACCCCCGAGAGAGCCACAGCGGGGCCGGCGAGGGGCAGTCCCGGGGGCTGGGGGCTTGTCCCTGTCACGGCGGGGGAGGGGTGGACCGTACCGGGGAGGGGGAAGGGATGTGGGGGAAGGGGAAGAGGAGAGGGAGGTCTGTACCGAGGCGGAGAGGAGGAGGAGGGGGGCGAGCGACCGTAGCGGGGACGGGGTGGGATGTTCCCGGGGGGGCGGGGAGTCCCCACCGGGAGCTGTTCTCCGTCTGCCCAGGACTCGCTGCTTTAATGCTGGGGGTCGACACTTCTCCCGCCGCCCCCGGGGGTCTCCCCCGGGGCTGTCCGGCCCGAGTCGGGGGTCAGTGTCCCGGGGGAGGCAGAGTGGGAGTGTGTGTGTGTCGGTGTCCCGGGGAGAGGCGGGGGGTCGGCGGAGGGTCGGTGTCCATCCCAGGAACCGTCACCCCTTCCCCGGGGGCTTCGGGAATGCTTTCTGCACCGTGACAGCAGCCGCGCTGCCCCCTCCCAACCCGGCCCTGGGGGTCTGTGCGACCTCCTTGCTCCCCGCGGTGTCCCGGGCTGTGTTTTGGGGGGGAGTCTGCAGCCCCTGCACGCCGGTGCCGGAGCGGTGCCATCCTTTCCTCCCCAGACAGCGCTGGGGAAAGGGAGGAGGCGGGGGGCTGTGGCTTGTCCCACCGTAAATCGATCCGGTGCGGGGTAGCGGCGGGGGAGGGAGAGGCAGCTCCTCCCTCCCCGGGGGAGGGGCGCTGAGCTTCCTCTCTGCTTGCCCCCAGGAGGAAGAGACCAAGCGGCTGCTGGAGCCGGCGGCCAGCCCTCCCAGCAAGGCGCTGAACGGCGCCGAGCAGAGCTACCACAACCTGCCCTCGGCTCGCACGGACGAGCAGGCGATGCTCTCCTCCATCCTCGCCAAAACCGCCATGTGAGACCCTCCCCCCGCCCCGCCCCGGGGCTCCCGGGGCCGTGGACAGGTTGCAGCCACGGGTTGAGGCCGAGGGGATGAGGTGGAGCCAGGCTTAAGGGCTGGGAGCTGCTCTTGGGGCACAACAATGTTGTGGGCAGCAGGGCTCCAGCCACCTCTTCCCCCCTAAAAGTCACCTTCCAAGACCCACCTCAGATGCTGGCCACCCCAAGGGCCCTGCAGGGCTTCCCCAGCAGCAACCCAGCCCCTGGAGGGCTCTCAGCAGTCCCTGACCGTAGCCAGTGCCAACGGCTGGGGTCCTGCTGCCCCCAGGGTGCCAGGTGGCACCAAGCTGGGTGGGAGTTGAGCTGCTGGAGGGGCAGGAGGGAGCTCCAGAGGGGTCTGGAGCCATGGGAAAGGCCAATGGGATGAGGGCACCAAGGGCAAGGGCTGGGACCTGACCCTGGGGCACAGGGAGGATCCAGGCTGGGGGCAGAGGGGCTAGGAAGTGCCTGGGGGGGAAAGGCCTTGGGGGGGTTGGTGGCAGCAGCTGGAGAGGAGCCAGGGGGTGCCCAGGTGGGCAAGGAGGGCAGCAGCCTGGGCTGGAGCAGCAATGGTGTGGGCAGCAGGAGCAGGGCAGGGATTGTGCCCCTGGGCTGGGCACTGGGGAGCCCACAGCTGCAAGCCTGGGGGCAGGGTTGGAACCTCCCTGTCAGGAGGAGCTTGAGGGCTGGGGCAGGGCCAGAGCAGGGCAAGGAAGCTGGGGAGGGGTCTGGGGAAGGAGGAGAAGGCTGTGGAGAAGTTGTGAGGAGCAGCTGAGGGCCCTGGGGGGGTTGAGGCTGCAGCAGAGGAGGCTGAGGGGAGAGCTTGTGGCTCTCTGCAGCTCCCTGAGAGCAGCTTGCAGCCAGCTGGGGCTCAAGGGCTGCTCCTGAGGGCTGGGCCAAGAGGAGATGGCCTCAGGTTGTGGCAGGGGAGGTTGAGCTTGGCCCTGAGGAGCAATTGGTGCCCCTTGAGGGGTGCCCAGGCCTGTGGCAGGCTGCCCAGGGCAGTGGTGGACAGGCTGGGAAGCTGCAGAGCTGTGGTGCTGAGGGCTGTGTGTTGGTGCTGGGGCAGTCCATGGGTGGCCTCCAGGCTCTCTCCCAAGCCTTCCCTGCTGTCTCCTCAGCAACATCATCGATGTGTCAGCAGCAGACTCCCAGGGCATGGAGCAGCACGAGTACATGGACAGAGCTCGGCAGTACAGGTGGGGCCCTGCAGCTCCACCCAGGGCTGCAACCTTCCTCATGTGTCTTGGTCTTGGCTGGGAGGGAGCCAGAGGCCCTCTGCACCCCCCTCCTGGCCTGCTTGGGGGAGCTCTGAAGGTGGCTCTGGTGGTGGAGGGCTGGATGCTCCCTCAGCTTCCTGCCTCTGGGAATGAGGAGGGCTGGGGTGGGGGTGCCTGGAGGGGTCTCCTCCTTGTCCTGTTGGCCCTTGGGTGGTGGCATAGGGGGAGTGAGAGCCTCATTTCCAGTGCCCCAGGGCTGGGACCCTGGCCCTAGTATCAAGATTCCAGTTCCCTGGTGTTGGGACCCCAGCCCCCTAGTATCAGGACCTATCAAGCCCCCAGACCCAGTATCAATCTCTCAGGACCCCAGTGGTGGAACCCCAGTATCAAGCCCCCAGACCCAGTATCAGTCTCTCAGGACCCCAGTGGTGGGGCCCCAGTATCAATCCCTCAGGACCCCAGTGGTGAGACTCCAGTATTAAGCCCCCAGACCCAGTATCAATCCCTCAGTACCCCAGTGGTGGGACCCCAGTATCAAGCCCCCAGACCCAGTATCAGTCCCTCAGGACCCCAGTGGTGGGACCTCAACATCAAGCCCCCAGCCCCTCAGTGCTTGGGACCTCACTATCAGAACCACAACCACTGGTGCTGGGACCCCGGTGCCAGGACCCCCCTGAAGGGGCAGTGCCAGGCCCCAGCCACAGTGCCAGCCGGGCTGTGGCCCTTGTGCTCTGCTCAGCACCCGCCTGGCCATGCTCAGCACCACCCTGACGCACTGGAAGAAGCTTCCCCTGCTGCCATCTCTCACCAGCCAGCCCCACCAAGTCCTGGCCAGCGACCCTGTGCCCTTTGCAGACCTCCAGCAGGTGAGGGAGGCCTTGGGGGGGGAGGTGGGACGTGGGGAGGGGGCTCCAGCTGAGGTGTTCCTCCACCCTCAGCGTCACAGGTGGCACCTTGGGCGCTTGGAGTTGGGACAGCTCCTGGGGTTGGCCTCAGGTTGTGCCAGGGGAGGTTGAGCTTGGCCCTGAGGAGCAATTGGTGCCCCTTGAGGGGTGCCCAGGCCTGTGGCAGGCTGCCCAGGGCAGTGGTGGAGTCCCCATGGCTGGGGGGGTTGGGAAGCTGTGGTGCTGAGGGCTGTGGGGTGGTGGTGCTGGGGTGGTGCTGAGGGCCATGGGGTGAGGGTGCCCTGGGGCTTTGTGGCTGGGTCTTGAAGAACCAAATCCCATGAGAGACTGCAGAGGGAGTGCCAGCAGTGTCCCTCCCTGCCATGACCCTGAGTCTGGCAGTGTCCCCCAGGCCCCCTGAAGGCAGCAGTGTCTCCCCAGGCTGGCAGTGTCCCCAAGGAGCCTCTTGTCCCCTCCTCAGGTCCCCCTGAGGCTGGCAGTGTCCCCAAGGAGCCTCTTGTGTGTGTGTGTCCCCCCACCTTGAGGCCATCAGTGTCCCCCTAGACCCCCCCTGAGCTGGCAGTATCCCTAAAGAGCCTCTTGTCACCCCGCTGAGGCCATCAGTGTCCCCCAGGAGCCTCTTGTCCCCCACTCCCCAGGCTCCCTGAGGCCAGGAGTGTCCCCAAGGAGCCTCTTGTGTGTGTCCCCTCCCAAAGCCCCCTGAAGGTGGCAGTGTGCCCCTGAGGCCACCTGAAGCCAGGAAGTGTGTCCCCAGGGAGCCTCTTGTACCCCCCAAGGCCCCCTGAATCCAGCAGTGTCCCCTCCAGGCTGTTTGAATCCAGCAGTGTCCCCAAGGAGCCTCTTGGCCCCCAAAGCCCTCTGCAGCCAGCAGTGTCCCCAAGGAGCCTCTTGTCCTGTGCCTCCCCCCCCAGAGCCCCTGAGGCCACCTGAGGCCATCAGTGCCCCCCAGGAGGCTCTTGTCCCCCGCAGGTGTCCCGGATAGCTGCCTATGCCTTCAGTGCTCTCTCCCAGATCCGAGTCGACGCCAAAGAAGAACTGGTTGTACAGTTTGGCATCCCCTGAGCTCCCCCCAGACCTGCAGCTGCAGCACCTTGGGGGTCCTCTGGGCAGGATGGGTGGGGGCTTTGGGGCTTTTTTTGGGGGGGGGGGAAGCTTTATTTTGGGTGGCTTTGGGGTTTTTTTGGGTGGAGGGCAGGGGAGGTCTTGGGGTTGGTTTGTTGGTGGTCTTTAGTCCTCCTCTCACAGAGCTTGGACAGATTCCACCCCAGTTCTCTGCTCATCATTTTGGGGGGGCCCCTCTGAGCATGGACACACACCACCCCAGTTCCCTCCCCATCCTTCTGAGGGGGCCCCAACAACTTGGACAGACTCCACCCCAGTTCTCTGCTCATCATTTTGGGGGGGGGGGGGCCCAAACAACTTAGACCTCACCCCAGTTCCCTCCCCATCACTCTGGGCTGGCACTGTTTGCCAAGACACCAAGAGGAGGAGGGGAGGTATTTTTTGGGGGGGTGTGCTGGCTTCTGTACCCCAACCCTGTCACACCCCCCCCCCCTCCCCCAGTCCCTCCAGGTCATTTTTCCCTCTTGGAACCTTTCTTTTGTTGGTTTTTAATGATTCTTTTTGGCCACAGTAGATAAAACCACCTTCAGCCAGTGCTTGTCTCCTTTTGCCTCTGGGGGAAGGGGGGGGATCCCCAAAGTCATCCTTGGAGCCCTCCTACTCATTTCCCAGCTGCCTAGTGGGACTTACTGGGACCTCTTGCTCCTGCTGAAGGCTCCTACAGGCTGGGCAGAGTCTGTTCTGACGTGAGAGTGGCCTCCCCCCATGGTACCTGGAGCCTTCTTTTTCGTGTGCAGCCCCCCTCCCCATCAGCAGTTTTGGGGGTCCCATGAGGCTGGGGGGGGGAGTTAGGGTCCCTGCTTGATAGAGCTGAGGGGGCAGAAAGAGAAGTTGAGTGGGGAGTGAAGAGGGAATGCTCCCCTACCCAAAATTGTCCTCCCCACGGCCTGGCCCTCCCTTTAGGGGAGCCTCTCTCCCCAGAACCCCTCCAGCAGCCCCCCTGTGACCACCCCAAGGCCTTTTTTGTGGCCCCCATCCCAAGCTGGAGCTGGAGGGGTTGAACTTTGCCCCTTCCTCCTTTCTCCCTCCCAACTCTCCATGGCCCACTCTCGTTTCTTTGCCCCCATGGAGGTCAACCACCCCTGGGTCCCAAGGCCCCCGGGACCCCCCCTCCCCTTAACCCTCCCTGTAACACAGACACCCGCTCCTGGAGCCCCCTCCATGGCCCCACGCGTGTCCCTTGCTCCTTCTCTCGCCAGTCTCCCTGCTCTATCCCCCGCCCGGGGTTGTGGGGCTTGAGGCCTACACCCCTGTAAACCACTCGCGCCCCTTCCGGGACCCGCAGCCCCACGCGTGTCCCTTTACCCATAGCGACTTCCCCTTCCTCCGTATCTCCGCACCTCCTGTCCCGCCTCACCGCAGGGCTCCAGGCGCGTCCCGGTAACTTTCACGGGCCCCGCTCTGAGCACCGCCTCTGCCCCCGCCCGGCCCCGCCTCTCCCCGGCCCTCTGCCGTCGTCCTGGCGACCACCTCCCGGCGTGCTCCGCGGCTCTCGCGAGAGTTGCGGCCCCAGCGCGCAAGGGCCGCTGGGATTTGCAGTCCTGTTCCGGTCACCTGACGGCGCCCGGCCAATGGGGAGGCGGCGGGGGCGGGCGCTGCCGTTTGAATCGCGGCGGCGGCGGCCCCGGTAACGGTAAAGGGAGGACCCGGGCACCAGGGAGGGCTCGGGGGCAAGTGGGGAGGGCTCGGGGATAGCGCAGATGAAGGCAGCAGTGGGCCCTGGCCTTGCTAAGGCTCGGCCTACCGTAGGGGCCTGGGCCTAGGCCTAGGCCTCGAGTGTGTGTTTGGGGGGGGACGGGGGCTGGGTCCGTCCTCGGTGCCACCGTTTCGGGGTAACCGTGGCCGGGGTCTGTCTGCGGGGAGGGGGGTGTCGGTGAGGCTAAGCGCTCTGTCACGCTGCCCTCGGAGGAGCCCCTAAGTACTGCCATGGGTTGACAGCCCCACGCCAGACACCCACGGGGGACTCTCCAGGCTCGGTACTGGATCAGATCCAAGACCTTGTCCCGGTACCGGACCGGCAGCCGGCTGGGTGCGTTGCCGGGGAAAGGCCTGTGCGTGCCGCGGCTACCTTCCGGCTGCCACCGCGGCTCAGCCTGCTGGGGTCACCTCCCTCTGGCCGCTTCCGTGTGCCCAACCGGCCGCTCCTCATCCCCGCGGCGCTCCTCGGATCCGGTAGGATAATCCGCGGGGAGCTCCGGTCCCGCTCCATTTATCGCTCACGGCGGGCCCAAGCTTCCAGGTGCCACGCCGGGGCCTCGCACCTCACTCCTTCCACAGCTGAGCTTCCACCTCTGTCCCCTTCTCCGCCGTGAGCGCCTCCGCGGGCTGCCCAGCAGCTCCCCCGGGGGATGGCTCCCGAGGGGCTCCGCTGGCTCCTCAGCAGGCAGCTGGGGTGGGGGGAGGCGTCCCTGATCGCAGTCAGGACTCTGCCAGTTTCCCCTCCCCACAGCGGGTAGGGGGTCCCGCAGCCCCTCGTGGTCATCGGCTTGGCTCCGCTCCCCGCCGGCGAGAGGGAGTTTCGGGGCTGCGGTTCCGGTTGGCTTAACGGGAGGCAGACGAGCGGGCGCTGAGCTCCCCCCCCCACCATGGGCTCCCCCCACCAAGCCCTGCTAGGGTGAGAAGCAGCAGGGTCTGCGGCAGCCCCTCCGTGCCCCAGGCTGTTTGCTGGGAGTGACAGCAGCCAGCGCTGCTCTCTCTCTTCGCCGTCCTCCGTCCCTCCCCCCTCGCCCCGGCTCCGCTGTGCCGCGGTCCCTTTAACGTGACGCGGGGCTGGGGGGTGGCCCGGAGCCAGGAAAGGGAAGGGGGGGGGGGGGGGGGGAGGTGGAAGGGGGAGGGAGAGGAGGAGGCGGGGGGTGGGGGGGGGGGGGGAAGAGGGAGGGGAAAAGGGAAACCATCTCCTGCCAACCCCAAGCGAGGCAAACCCAACAACTTTTCTTTTGTGCGTTGGGCCTGCGGCTTCCAACCTCCCCTATCCCCCTCCCCCAATTCCCCTCAACCCTTTCCCCCCCGAAATTCCCTTGCCCCCCATCCCCGACCCCCTCCGGCTGCCGGCCTCCCCCTTCTCTCCCCCCCCCCCCCCCCCCCCCCCCCCCCTTCTCTTTTGCATGGCGGATTAAAGCTGGCTGCGCGCTCCCGGTAAGGCTCCCGACAAAGCTTTTACTCCTTCTGCCTTGTTCGCTTCCAGCAGGGCTTGGGAGGAAGAGGAGGGGGTAGGGGGCAGGCAAAAAACTCTGCTTTCCATCCCTAGCAGCGCTCCCCCCTTCAAAATCCTTACCCCCCAGAGCCCCAGATCCCAGCGGGAAGCTCAACTCAGCTTCGCCAACATCCGGGAGCTGCGGGGTGGCGGTGGCGGCCGGGACACCCCCGCAGCCTTCCTCCCCCGCCTCGTTTCTTCGGGCAGCGGGGTCCGGGGGTCCTCCCCCTCCACCCCCCCCCCCTTGCCTGGGGGATTCTTTTTCGGAAGACTTTTGAGTTTCCCTCCCTCTCCAGGATAGTTTTTTCTCCCGGGGTGTGTGTGTGGGGGGGGGGGGTCACCGATGCGTCCCTATGGCAGGTTGCGTAACGCCGTGTTTTGACCCCGCAGCGGGCGGCTGGAGGCGGGGGGGAGGGCTGGAAAGCAGCCAGGGGGCAATTTTCCATCAGAGTTTGCCCCCTCGGGTTGCCCCCCCCCACCCCGGTTTTGTCCCTCTGGATCTTTCCCAGCTCCTCTGCATCCCGGGAATGTGGTTGGAAAACCTTTCCTGTCCCCTCCGTGCTGGGTAACTGTCGCGTTTGGACCCGCGGCGGGCGGCTGGAGGGGGGCTTGGAAAGCAGCGAGGGGACAATATTCCACCTGGAGATGTCCCCTCCGGGTGGGTCACCCCCCCTGATTTGTCATCTGGATCCTTCCCAGCTCCTCTGCATCCCGGGAGTGTGGTTGGAAAACCCTTCCTGGTCCCTCCGTGCTGGACAACGTCATGTTTTGACCCGGAGCGGGCAGCTGTCGGGGGGTTTGTGGAGGGTTGGAAAGCAGGGAGGGGACAGTTTTCCACCTGGGTCTGTCCTCCTTCCTTCTCCCCCCTCCCGGTTTTATCCCTCTGAATCCTCCCCAGCTCCTCTGCATCCCGGGGAATGTGGTTAGAAAGCCCTTCCTGGTCCCTCCGTGCTGGATAGCGTCGTGTTTGGATCTGGAGCGTGTGGCTGTGGTGGGGTTGGTGGGTGCTTGGAGAGGGGGTGTTGGAAAGCAGGGAGGGGACAATTTTCCACTTGGGGTTGTCCCCAAGGGTTGTCATCATCCTGGTTTGTCCCACTGGATCCTCCCCAGCTCCTCTGCATCCCGGGAATATGGTTAGAAAACCCATCCTAGTCCCTCCGTGCTGGATAACGTCGTGTTTTGACCCGGAGCGTGTGGCTGTGGTGGGGTTGGTGGGGGCTTGGAAAGCAGGAGGGGACAATTTTCCACCTGGGGTTGTCCCCTCGGGTTGTCACCCCCCTGGTTTGTCCCTCTGGATCCTCTCCAGCTCCTCTGCATCCCGGGAATATGGTTAGAAAACCCTTCCTGATCTCTCCGTGCTGGATAACATTGTGTTTAGACCCACAGCGGGCAGCTGCAGTGAGGTTTGATGGTGGGGGTGTTAGAAAGCAGGGAGGGGACAATTTTCCACCTGGGGTTGTCCCCAAGGGTTGTCACCCCCCTGTTTGTCCCTCTGGATCCTTCCAGCTCCTCTGCATCCTGGGAGTGTGGTTGGCAAACCCCTTCCTGGTCCCTCCGTGCTGGATAACGTCGTGTTTTGACCCGGAGCGTGTGGCTGTGGTGGGGTTGGTGGGGGCTTGGAAAGCAGGGAGGGGACAATTTTCCACCTGGGCTGTCACCCCCTGGTTTATCCCACTGGATCCTCCCCAGGCTCCTCTGCATCCCCGGGCATGTGGTTGGCAAACCCCTTCCTGGCCCTGCTGTCGCTGCACTGAATCCTTCCTCCTCCCCACCTCCAGCCTCTTCCCGTCTCTGAAGGCAGTGGGGCACGCACTGGGCAGCTCTTGCCCATCCCAGTTGCTTTCTGGGCACCAGTACAGCCCCAGAGCCAGCTTGGCAGCCTGGCACCTTCCACAGATTTTCTTTTCCCCCTTCAGGGAAGTGGAAGAGGAGAGGTCCTGGCCAGGCTGTGCCACGGCCTCGGGCAC